>NC_081572.1:9381675-9427183 GCF_022355385.1 Mustela nigripes
CCGAAAAACCCCAAACCCAAACACCACCCAAACCCACTTCTCCCCCTTCCTCAACGACCAACTGCAGCCAAAACATGTCTGTGTGGAGGAACGTATCTGCAACCTCCAGGAGCTTTGATACAATCAAGGCCAGTGAGATGTGCCAGACCCTTTCCCTTTTTCCCAGATGGTGGAGTTCGCTACTTTCACATTTGGCTTTTAATGGACAAGCAAGGGAGCCTGCCAGGAAAGCAGCGAGCGAGCTACGAAAACAAACAAACAAAGGCAATCACGCCCTGGACGTGGAGGCCAATGACAGGTATGATTGATCAGGTGTCCGGCTGGAAGCTGTCACCACCGAGTTGAGAGAAACAGGCAGAGCTTGGCGTGTTTCACGGGCCAAAGATTATCATGGGGTATTAGGTAGGTAGCATTCTTCAGCAAACAAAGAAATGGAAAGGATGCCATTGGCTTTGCCTGCGCCACACGCCTCACAGAGATGAGAAAACCATACTGCACACCACCGTATTCTTTTGTCTGGGCATTTGTTTTCCAACGAAATACTTCTTCATGTTAAAATAAATGTACATTTTGACATACGATCACGTTAGCTGCGTGCAATTGAGAAGTATGCTTGGATCCAAAGACTTGTGTCCTAATTACGGCACAATTCCCTTGTTGCTTAAATGAGGAAAATAGAAATCCTGTCCACTCTACAGCATTGTCTTTAGAATCAGCGGCCATAATAACATATTTCCTTGATTTTAACATGCCATGGATGCTATCAAGGCTTGTAGACAGCTTTCCAATAAAGAATGCCATTTAGCATATTAAGGAAGCACATAGATCTTCAGAGTCATCCAATTGAGAAATATCAAAATGTAAATAGAAGGTACACATTGCAATCAAGGAAATGAGATACACATGAAAAACATTTTATAAGCCACATACGGTGCTGGAAAGATGTATTACCAACAATTAGGTCATAATGAAAACACGTTAAGGATATGGCATTATTAATATCCTGCTTGTTATAGTAGCTTTGAAGAATAGAAAGTCTTCACACACTCAAATTGAACTTGAATTTGCATATACTAACAGAGAAAATAATGAAAAAGACATCCCTGATGAGTTTTATTTCATCTGAACGTAAGAAAACATCAGTTTAGCAGATACCTCCAAAAAATTTCAATCTGATTTCAATTTCACCAAAACAGACACACACATCTTGCGGATAAATTATAGAACTCATGCAATCATATTCATTCCTTGTTTCTGACAAGCACAGAGTTTATATTGATGAGTGCAGAATATGTTTTCAAATCCTCAGGATCAAAAGAAGGTAATTCAGTGACACTGTGTGATTGACTGTGATGTTGGTTATTCTCTTGACCGAATTTGTCTAGTTTTTGCTTTTTAACTATAGATAAAAAAAATTGTCTCCCCAAATTTGTATGAACGAGGATTCACACAAATGATGTAAATTCTGTATCAAACCTCAGAGTTGTCAAGGTTTTGTACTGTTAGCCGTTTCTCCAGGAATCAAAAAATGACAGTGATATTAAGTGAGTGGTCATTTTAACGGCTACTTCATAGCTTTACAAATAAAATGGCTTCCTTATCAGTAGTTTGAGAGTCAGCACAGGCTTTTTGTAATATTTAACACACCCTAGCAAGTAGACAGCGTGGGTTTGGAGGAAGAAGCCCTAGATATGTGTTTCCTTAACTCTCTCTCCAGGGCATGAAGCAGCTGAAAAATGCTTGTTTTATCTTGAGTTTTGTCTCTGTCCTTTTATGGGATATAAGCAAATTATTGGAAGTGAAAGTTGAAGAAACAGTTCATCAATATCTTTTTTGCATGACCAAATTCTGATCTCTTGCCAAAATATTTTGGTTACATATTGGTAAACCGGAGGCCATGGGTATATAAGAAAACTATTTCCATAGATCAGGGGTTTCCAAACTTGGCTCCTCCCCAGAATCACCTGAGACCGATGAAATCTAGCCAGAGTTTTTGGTCTACTCTGGAATATTCAGAGCAGGAGGTCTGGGAGGGTCCCAGGAAAATGTGTGTTTAAAGTTTCTCAGGTGATTCTAATTAGAACTGGAGACTGCCGCCATACAATTCAAATGAACTTTCTAGACTCATTAATAATGTAACAATATGGAAAAAATGTTATTTCTTTAGCAGGAGAATTTTTTTCTTAGTCTTTTATGTTACAAGTATATTTGATAAACCACTTGGCATGGGTGGAATAAATGCTCAAGGGAAATGTTTAAGGAACAAAAGATGGTCCTTGGCTACCTTCCAAGCTTTCGTCTTGCCAAATGGGGTACATAAAGTAAGGGTAAGAGATGAATTATTATGGAAGAAAAAGGAAAATTTTTAAGGGATTTATACAGGAGGAAAGTAGGGGTAAGGCAAAGTTAAGGTAATTCAGCGTCTGGTACCTAAATATTTACTAAACTTGGTAACTATTGGAGGTATTACTATTGTTATCTCTAACGTGTATGGATAAGGCACATCAGTAATATATAAAGGCCTAAAGATCTAGTTTAGAAGTTAACATTGGCATTTACATTAATTAAAACTACAGTCTTCAAGGGGATTAAACCTAATAATGAGCAAAACTCAATGACTCTCAATTCCAGTGGCCCTTGACTCTGCACATACGAGGCAAAGATAGAATAAAATAGAAGCGTTTTCTCTAGGTAATTTGTTTGAACAGTCAAATGTCTTTCTCAATTCAAACTTGAATCACAACTACCCCAGGTACTCCAGAACAATAATGAATCTTTGAAAATGGCAGAAGACGTTTTACAAGGAGCAATTTCATGCTTGATTGTCTCCAGGAACCTATAGTTAATGGTAGTTTAATAAACGTTACATGAATGTCAAAGGATAGAACAACTGCCCCCCTTTTGATATTACTAATTTCCTTTCTTTTTTTTTTAATCCCAAGTGAAAGCTACTTCATTTTTAACCATTTAATTATATCTGGGGAATAAATTCTCTGCAGTTTTTAGGTTCTAGAAACCAGAAACTAGTACATTGAGAATATAATCCTCATAGAGCAAAGAATAATAAAAATTTTCACACTTTTACTGACCATTAACCAAGAGTTATGTGGTTCTTTTCAGGGAATAGGATGCTACCTATATTGATTATCTTGTGACTCTTGTCATTCACATACTTCAGATTCCTGGAAATATGATTATGGTGTTGTATATACACCTGTGAGTGAACAGAGCCTTTGTTTTTAAGACAAAATCAGGGAGCAAAAATATTGTCAAAATAGTGTTTTTCAAGGTGTATTTATTTTTATTTTTAATGGAACAAAATTATTCCCAGCTGTGCAATGTTCTCAGTACACCCATTACTTTTTAATGAATCTTACAATAAGATGATTAATTCTATACACTCAGAGGCTTTCGGTGAATGTTGTCGATTAAGCAATTACATTAATCCACTTCTGCTTATTTTTTTGGAAGCCCAGTGATGAAGGTAATTTTTCCCCCTTTGGAATAATCTCTCTAGAATTATTAGGCACGTGTGAAAGGAGTTTTACACACATTTCCAAGGACTACACTGTTATGATTAACCAATTTTAATCTGAAAACCACAATCAACCTGTTTTATTCCAACTGATAAAGTTCATGACATCATTTGGTTTCATTTTTCAGCCTAGGCATTGACATCATTCATTGGCATGAAAACATTTATCATAATATTTGGTTCTGGAATAAATGAAATAAAAACACAATAAGAAATGAGCAACTATTTGACTTAGACAGTGAAGCATGCACAGCTTTTATTTCCAAAAATGATGAAGAGTTTGTGGAAAATAGTACAAGTAAAGGCTCCAGAGTAAGTAGTAGAAAATGTTAGGAGAAGGAACATGGTTTAGAGTGAGGAAGTCTGTTTGGGTGTTGAATGGGTGCCTGTGTGGGTGTACAGAACAGTCAAGATGTTCTGACAGGAAACAGTATGGAGATTCCTCAAAAATTTAAAAATAGAAATACCCTGTAATCCAGTAATTCTACCTCTGGGTATTTACCTGAAGAAAACAAAAACACTAACTCAAAAAACATAAACATCCTTATGTTTATTGCAATTTTTTTTTATAATAGCTAATATATGGAAGGAATCTAAGTGTTCATGGTTTAGATGACTGGATAAAGACGTGGCATATATATATATATAATATATATATATATTTTATAGCTGTCAGATGTATACACACATATGGAAACAGATATATACGTGTGTGTATATATTATAGCTATGAAAAAGAATGAAATCTTGCAACAACATGGATGATTCTAGAAGGCATAATGCTAAGTGAAATAAGTAGGCAGAAAAAGACAAATGCCACATGAGTTCACTTACATGTGGAATCTAAAAACAAAACAAACAAAACCAGAAAAAGACTTGTTTTTGGTTTTTGGTTTTTTTTTTTAAAGATTTTATTTATTTATTTGACAGAGAGAGATCACAAGTAGGCAGAGAGGCAGGCAGAGAGAGAGAGGGAGGAGGAAGCAGGCTTCCTGCCGAGCAGAGAGCCCGATGCGGGACTTGACCCCAGGACCCTGAGATCCTGACCTGAGCCGAAGGCAGCGGTTTAACCCACTGAGCCACCCAGGCACCCCTAAAAGACTTGTTAATAGAGAACAAGCTGGTGGATGCCAGATAGGAGGGGGAGTCGGGCAAAACAGGTGAAGGGGTTTAGGAGGTACATACTTCCCATTGCACAATCAGTAAGTCATAGGAATGAAAAGTTCAGTATAGGGAATATAATCGATAATATGGTGAGAACTTTGTGTGGTAACAGATGGTAACTCTCGCCTTTCACGGTGACCAGTAGGTAATGTATGTAATTTTTGAATCACTATGTTGTACATCTGAAACTACTGATTCAATTAAAAAAAAAAAAAAAAAGATGTTCTGATAGGATATCTGGATAGGACAGGCAAAAGGAGAGGACTCTGTCTTAAGTGGAGAGTCACCGGAACACTTGGGTGATAAGACATCACTTAATAATGGAGTTAAATAGCCTCCATATTTCTGGAGAAGCCAGATGTGCACTTGCAGCAACAGAGGATTGTAAAGCAATGGATGTAAGACAGGGGAGTAGATTATTTGACGCCAATATACACATTATTTTTTCTCCTCTTACTGTAGAAGACCAAAGATGTAAATAGTTGGTTTCTTTCTGTACCTTGTTGTATTGAGCTGAATCACATGAAAGAGCCAATATTTGGTCATTTTCAACTAACTGCGATGGCTGTTTGTGTGGTTTAAAACAAAAGAGACACAAAGTAAGCCTGTAAGGTGGGTGTGGTGCCTTCTTACTTGGTTCTTCATGTTTCCTTGTCACTGTTACTATTACAGGATAAAATGTATTCATCTTTGAGAGTTTCTAGATTTTCTGTTCTCCTTCTGATAATAGAGAACTGTCTAGACTGCTGTTTTTTCTTGAGAAGGGTCTGGACTTCAGTAGTGGAGAGCTAGGAGGGAAGTGAGAAGCTCAAAACAGCAAAGCACTCCATGTGTAAAGGTTAGAGGTCTTATTTCAGTGGAGTGGAATTGTGAAGTGAAGTCACAGCCATGGTGTAGAAGGGAATTGGACTATTGAAGCAAAAATATATCTGATGCTCAGCAGTTCCACTGAGGATATAAAATACTCATTTCCTTAGCTTAAACACAGAACTGAGGGGGCACCTGGGTGGCTCAGTGGGTTAAGCCTTTGCCTTTGGCGCAGGTCATGATCTCGGGGTCCTGGGATCAAGCCCTACATCGGGCTCTCTGCTCAGTGGGGAGCTTGCTTCCTCTTCTCTCTGCCTGCCTCTCTGCCTACTTGTGATCTCTCTTTTCCTGTCAAATTAATAAAATCTTAAAAACAAAACAAACAAAGAAAAAAATATCAGAAGTAAGGAATTTGAATGATACTGACTTCAAAGAATGCACTTACTAAATTTGAAAGGAGTTAAACTGTATATGAATGAAATTATTCCCTCCCCTTTGTCATATAATTTAAAATAATGTAAAATTAAATGTCCATTGTCTTATTTATATGTTATGTCTATATCCCTGTAGGATTTTGTATTCAGAAATGCATATTACAATGTAGGGCTTAAACCTCAGATTGTGTATTGTCCTAATGATGGGTGATTTAGGGGATTGTCATGAAAAATTTATGTAGTTTGCAATTACTTTTGGTTGCTTAGACTGAGTCCTTCTAACTGTGACACTGCTCTGAGACAAAGCTCCATAAGTTATGTGTGGCTTTACAAACATTGTATTTTCCCAACCAGAAAATATTAAGCATAATAGTCATTATATTCCTCACACATGTCTTCTTAATTGTTCTGCATCTACATCCACCTTGCTTAATCTTAATCTTCATAGAATTGATGTAGCCATAGTGATTCCTTTACTTGTTATTCATATATGCTTTTCCTCATTCTTCAATATGGTTTTTTAAATCTATCTATCTGTCTATATCTACTTAAGAAATTATAATGCTATGTTTTAAGGCAATAGTAGCATGCTTGTATATGGAAAGGAAAAGGGAGCTAATTTTAACCTGAAACTCAGCAGACCAAACAATGGTGACACAACTGGGCTCCAACCATGAGCCTTCCATACCTCGGTTGATTTCATGAGGAATAGGCACTACACAGATTTGAACTTTGTTTTTTAACTCATACTGAGGCAGCCAAACCCAAAGCAAAATAACCAACATTTCAAATCTGCACAGTGTTGCCTCATTCTCCAGAACATAGTTGGGCCCATCAATGTGTAAGTACGTGTGTGTGTGTGTGTGTGTGTGTGTGACATAAATAATAATACAATATATCTTTCCCTTCCTAAAGGCTTTGGGTTTTCTATTTCACATTAAATCCTCAAGTTTGTTTCACACTTGCCATTTTAATAGTCTCCTTAAAGTGAGTATTTATGTTCTCTAATTTGAGAATAATAGAAATATTTAATGTAAGAAACAAATGGAGATAGTCAGTCACAGAGATGCTGTGCAGCTGGAGTATCATGGGCCAGGCCGACATCAAATCACCACGCACTTGGATGTTTAAGACCTCTTGTATTGCAGACATTCTGTCATGGGTGTTGTCATAAAACACAAAATGTTTAAATGCTCTCTCCCATTGGTCTTTCCATATCTCTTTTCCCCCAGATTTTCTTGTCACCAGGTGTATTAGTTTCTTAGGGCTACTGTAACAAATCACCACAAACTGGGGTGCCGGGGGGAGTGGTGCTTAAAATTACAGAAATTTATGCTCACACAGCTCCAGAGGCCAGAAGTCTGAAATCAAGGTGTTGGGAGAACTGGCTTCTTTGGAAGGTTGTGTGGGAGGAATGGTTCCAGGCCTTTCTCCTGGCTTCTGGTGGCTGCTGTCAGGTCTTGGTGTTCCTGGGCTTGTAGGTGTATCGTCCCAATCTCTGACTCTGCTGTCTTTTCGATTCTTCCCTCAATGTCTGTCTGTCATCTCATAGGTTTATCCTTTCTGTCCATCTCTGTGTGTCCGCCCTTCTTCTTAGGAGGACTCCTAGTCATCGGAAAAGGACCTACTCTAATCCAGTACGACCTCCTTTTAGCTAACTATATCTACAAAGACCCCATTTCCAATCAAAGTCACCTCCGAGGGTGTGTGCAGACCTGAATTTAGAGGGAATATGGTACCTTAATTGTTCCTATTTCTCCTTCCAAACTCATGATTAACCAGCTACAGGGAACCACCAGCTGTGTGTTGGGTAACTTTTTCTTTCCCTCACAAAGTGGCTGGCCATGTTCACTGCCTGAAGTTCTACCATTGGTTTTCTCTCATCACTGCCTTGCAGGGCCATTCTTCCGTAGGGCTGTGGTGAAGCACCATCTGTTTTTGTCTTGTGCCCTCATCCTGAGCTGACAAGTTTATGAACAAAGAATAGCCTTTGTTTCTCTGGTCCAGTGAATATTCCAATCCTTACATATCTGCTCCAATCAGTATGGTGCCATTGAGTGAATGATAGAGTTCTGAAGGAAGACCAGAGAATGCAGTGCTCTTCAAACTGTGTTCTAAAACAGTCTAAGAGAGGTAATGTGGCTGTGAAGCAAGATAAGGATGAAAGAGAATACATTTACAAGTTGCTGCATGTACTTAAGTCCATTGTAATCTGCTCAAGCATTGGTATTATAGAGGAAGCTTTTGTTACAACCAGAATTCTTATTTGCTTAAGTAATGGCATTTCCCTGTCACCCAGAAGGACTGTCTGATGTTTTTTTTTTTTTTTTTTTTTACCTCTTTTGGTCATTAAGGGTAGTGCCAATATCCATCTTCTTCCTCCTTGAGATACAGAATTGCGTTGGACTTACCATCTTGGCCAAGCTTCGCACTTCGCACCCCCCCCATGGTAATGAATCTTACTATACACTCCCCAAAACCAATGTAGATAATTTGTCAAATACCAATTATGTCTATTTAATTATGCCTTTGGGAACTGTGGCTTGGTATTGGGTAGGTCCATGGATACTTTGGGCTCATTGCGATGTGCACGTCTGTGAGAATTCCGTGGGAAGCCATGATGAAGCTTCAACTTACTGGGTGTTAATGTCGTCTTAGACCCTCTGCCCAAAACTCCTTGAAATCCTTGAAATGCCTGATCATACATTGACAAAAGTGTTTTAATGTCCTGGTGAGAGCCCAAATTCTTCTTCTGCCAATGGCTCCTGGATCCTCAGAGTGACTGGGCAACATATTTCCCTACCAGGTTCCTGGTCATCCATCCATCCTTTATTTTTTTTATCGCAAAGTCTGAACAATACTTCTTTTGGTTCCCCATCTTCCTATTCTTATTGGAGATAGTGATTCCCATCTGCACAACCTTCTGTAGAACAAGGCTCCCTAGATATCACTTTCACTTTGCTCTCATTATAATAATTGCACCCATCTTCCCTCTGGTGATTGAACAACCTCCCACCCCTTTTATTTTGACATTCCACCAGTCCCATTGCCATCAACAGTCAAATTCTCTAATAATATCTCCTTTTATCAGAGGACAGCGCCTCTCTACAAAGGGTGGTCACCCCTAAGTTTCTCATAATGGTGATGCTCCTATGTCTATGGAAAACTCAGTGTTTCCTCTACTTTCACACTACAATTTGTTTCTGACACCAGTTGTGTAGGGTTTGCGCCCATTGAACCCTTCTCTAACTCTAGTCAGGTGTATTACATTCAATCCAAATCTGACTCTATCTCCCTAGAGTAACTGTTAGATCCCACAAGTTAAGGACTCAGTATTATAAGATTGCCCCCTCCCCACGTCAGATTACTGTCAGAATTGGGAATGCTTTTATCTACTATTAATTTCTGTTTTCTCTGCATTTATATGGTTGTACACCAAAGACTTTAAGGTTGTGTTTTACCCCCATAAGTCAATATTGGTTGGTGATCTCCTTCCCCATTCCTATTTTATTGTTGCTAACCGGACATTGTAAATGTAGGGTTTTTTAGCTCCGTAATGATTATTTTATTTAAATCACCAGGAGTAATATTTTAGCCTTTGCCTGTATTCTTAGGAAGGAAAGGTGAATGCCTGGGAGAATTAGAAAGAGAATAGTATTCCCTTCCTGAACACAATTCAAAGGCTTGCTGAATCATTGAAGTAATATTAGAACCTGTGAAAACCCCACTGGGCATCAGAAGGTGTTGAAGGGATAGGAAAGGAGTAATGGATTTGAAAGCTTTCTTCCCATCTGGAGAGTCCCCCAATGACCAGCCTAAAAGAGGACCAAGAAGAGAGAGGGCTCAAGTAATATTATGAGAGTAGCGTTTTCCACCTAAGTGCAGGAAACCACTGAGACAAAAGGCCCATAGCAGTAGTCACATGGCTGGGAGGCTTTTAAAAACATGCTACTTCCTCTGTTGTTTCCTTACAATATTAGTGCCCATCTCTCCATTTATTTTTGTAAGGAAATAATTAAAGACATGGATTTTTAAAATAATAGCCTGTCACTTTTTTTAAAAACATAGTTTGAAACTCTCTTCTACTGGCATTATTTCAATTCTTTATGTCTTTCATGAAACAAAAGTATCAGTCTGGGCCCTGAAGAGGAGATTGGTTTACACCCTTTTAGAGGAAAATATTGAAGGAAGGTTCTGCCGGCTTATCTATTATTAGGAGATTTTCACATTTTACATGTGGTTACAAGGTTCAAGGTCACATTAAGTCTAACCATTCTTTCCTATACCAATTTTGATCTTTTTTTTTTTTTTCAAAGTGAAATCCATAATTTAAGTTTCTTATCCCTGATCGTTTTTTTCCCTTTCTTTTTTGATAAATATTAATCTTTGTTAACTGGTAACAGAGTAAATGCTGAGAATACTGAAAAATGATATAATTTGCATCATGTGTTTATTTATTAGGATCTCTCATCCTTGGGGCTCCTCGGTGGTTCAGTCGGTTAAGTGTCCTGCTCTTGATTTTGGCTCAGGTCATGATTTCAGGGTCTTGAGACCGAGCCCAGGTTGGATACATGCAATCCATGCCGTGCCATCTCTTTCTCTCTGCCTCTGTGCCAACCCCCCAATCACATGCTTTCTCTCTCTTTGGGAAAAAAAAAATAGAAGATATGATCTTTTATTCTTTCTGGGATTTAACTAATCTCTACAAACATGTATTTCTCGGCTGAAAACTATTATAGAATACACATACATAGAAAAGTGTCTCTCCCCAATAAAGTCACCACATTTAAGATAAAAATCCCATTAAAAGTTTGGTGGTCATTGAAAATATCACTGTTGTGTGCAATACCAAGTCATGCAGTTTTAGAGAGGCAAAATATGTCTACACATTTCATTCAGAGATAAGACTTCACATTAAGTTGAAAAAAATAAATTTTCATATTATCTATGCTTCTTTACATCTAAGTGCTGATCTCAAAGAACAGCAAAAACTATGGAGGGGATTTTGGTTGCTTTACTTCTCAACAACAACAAAAAAACTAGCTTTCATCACCCGAATATATATTGACCCATTATTTTAGGAAGTATTTCTAAAACAAATATAAAATAAATTTTCCCTACTTTTTTGGTATGTTTATTTTTGTCTTCTGATGAGAAATCGGAGTCTTTCAAACGATTCCTTCCTTCCATGAATATTTCATTTCATTTTTTCCTTCCTGCTGTTACTTTTTTTTTTTTTTTTCTTGGCTTATAGTTTTTAGCACTTCGGTTGTAATATGTCTGGGAGTGGATTTTTTTTTTCTTTCTCTTATTTTTATTTTTTTAGTTCATCCTGTTTGGGATGCAAGTGAACTCATCTCCCAGTTCACTTTTCCTGTCACTCGACAGGGTGCTGACAAAGCAGGCATGTGGATGGTAGATTCCTGGCCTCACCTTGTGCAATCAATCAGAAAAGAGCAAATTTGAAGCTGAAAGATAATAGTTTCCTAAATGGCACACCCTGTCGTGACTCTTTGGTGGCTTCTGGCTTATGGGCGAACGCTCAACTTGGGACTATTATGCGTACCCTGCTGGTGACACAATTTTAAAAAGAACACACTATGAGTAAATAAAGACACAATAAATTAGAAAATAATGGTAGCGAATTTGGGCTGTTTTTAATGCAATTTACCTCTTACTGTGTTGGGTTGTTGAATTCAGTGCAACAGCCTGCTTGGAACTCCTTTTGAGTGGAGCACCATTATAACTTTCTAGTTAAGGACATGCTCCCAGGGAGATGGTCCACATTTGTCTTGGGCCATCATCTGTTCCCTCACATGGTTCCATAGGCCACAAGGGTGTATAAGCAAGGCCTTAAGGTGATGAACATGAAATTCATATATTAAAATGAATCCCCAATGTGATGGTAACTGGGGGTGGGGCTTTATGGAGGTGGTTAGGTCATAAGTCTCATGAATGACATGGGTGCTCTTATGAAAGAGATTCTGGAGAAATCTCTTGCAGCATATGAGGACATGGCGAAATAAAGGTTGTCTGAGAGCCAGGAAACAGGTTCTTGCCAGACAGGGAATCCACCAGCACCTTGATCTTGGACTTCCAGTCTCCAGAATAATAAAAAATAAATTTCTGTTGTTGATAAGCCACACAGTTTATGGCAATTTACTTTAGCAGCCCAGACAGGCTCGGATAGAAGGCTTGCCTAATCGTGGGATAAAGGATGCTTTATTTTACTTCACTATCAACAAATAAACATTAAAAAAGAGGAGAAGAAATATGACCTAGTTCTGGACCTTATTTGGAGAGCACCTGTTAGCACAAGAGCACCTCACTGGTAAGACACATAAGAAAATGCAAGCTGTGAATACTTTATCCATTCATTTTCCCAATCATTGACTCACTTAACTGTCATTCACATATCTACAAACTTGACCATCTGAATGTGATCTGCTTTATCATCTAATGATGTCTCTTTTACCTCATTGCTTCATTATTATCCTTTTCTTTATATGTATTCTTCTTTATGTAGGACAGATCCTGTTTCCAAGAGTCCAAAATCTCACACATTTCCTTAACACTCTGGAGGTAAATATCTATCTAAATAAGTCACAGTTATTATTTCTCAAAGTATAATGCACAATAGAGCGTGATTACTGTGCTTCTAGGTCAGACCTTGTGCCTTTTGTCCTCTCAAATACAGGATAGAGGTTCCATCTCTGAGAACAGCCCCACCCCCACTGGCCGGTCCTCAACCTTCAGGTCTCTGCTCAGAGGTCACTTTTTATGAACAATCTTTCAGAATCTCTTAGGTTGGCCACCTCCAGTTATCTTTTATTTTATCATCACCTCATTTTCTTCATTTTTTAAAGATTTTATTTATTTATTTGACAGAGAAAGATCACAAGTAGGCAGAGAGGCAGGCAGAGAGAGAGGGAGAGAGAGAGATGCAGACTCCCTGCTGAGCAAAGAGCCCAATGCGGGTCTCAATCCCAGGACCTGAGATCATGACCTGAGCAGAAGGCAGCGGCTCAACCCACCGAGCCACCCAGGTCCCCCCATTTTCCTCATTTTAACTATGACATTATGAAACAACCCTGATCATTTGTCACCTGTTTACTTTTGGTCTTCCTTCATGAGGCTACAAGTTCTGTGGACACACCAACCTTGTTTGTGCTCGGTCACCACTGAAGCCTTGCAAAATAAAGCTGGGCTCGTGGGAGGCATCCCAAACCCATTTTCTGGGTGAAATTTAGTATAATATACTTTGCTGTGGCGAGCTTATCTCTTTGCCCAGCGAAGGTGTTTGTTAGGCAGAAATCCTCCCCGATCCTTACTATCCTCAGACTTCTCTATAATCACATTGTTCCCGAAGCTCGGTAACTGACATTAACACACTTGGTTCTTAATTCTGGTTCTTGTTCTGTGTTGCTGATGAGGATGAGATGTGGGCAGGCAGAGTACACAGTGGAGTTGTGATGGATCTTTTCTGGGTTGTTCCTTTGTGGATGAAGAGTTAGGTGTTGCCTAAAATCCCTTGAGGGGTCCACCGTGGGGGTGGTCCTCTCTCGTAGTTTATCACCCTGAAAAATGTCTTCCCTGTTTCTCTTCTGTCAGTTTCACCTTTGCGTGTCTGAAAGGGGATGTAGGCCTATATGTTGAAGCTGTTCCCCTACAACTCATCTGGCGGGCAAACCCTGGGAGTTCAGCTGTTGCTTACAAAATTCAATCAAACAGAAATCCACAGTTCTGACTTAAAACTTGTCCCAGACCTTTGCAGTAGCACCTCCTTGCTGAATGCCTTTTAGAGGAAGTTTTTCCTAATATTCTATGTCAACGTAAAAAACATTAAACTAATTTTTAGCACTAAATCTTGATCTGTGTCTTCTTTCAGGATAAAACATCAGAAAGAATTGGGGTGATAATCTCTAATTCTACTTTTTAAAATCTGTGGATTCAAAACATAATTAGATGATTAATTTATTCAGATTTTAAATTGTGTGGGCATATATTTTGGGGGGAGCAATGTGGTGGTGGGATATGAAACCAACTAGCAAAATAGTAGTTGTTCTTTTCTTTTTTCTTCCTCGATTATCCTCAAATCTGAAACAAATTAACCACTTCTCATTGTTCAGAAAGGATTTGTTTGTCAGCATTTCAGTTATAGGCAACAATCTATATATTCTTCTGAAACAATGTATGGTATATGTGTTCATGTGATCCGTGCACCTGAATCAGTACCGTAACACTTGTCTGTGAAAAGGAAAACATAGTCTGTATTAAAGCATAAGAATATGACTATGCGTGCGCACACACACGCAGACATACCTATTATTACTAAGATCAAGTTAGTTCCCAAGTAAATCTATATGTAACTTTTCTAGCAGGCTTCCACTATAATAAAATCGTCAAGCCATTTTTCCTTAACAATTACTGACTCCGGCTATAAATCCCTAAACTGGTCAATAACCTATAACCCAGCGCCTCTCGAAATGGAATGTGGGATATTTATGTTCCCCCTGAGAACAGCTTGCATATAAAGTCCCAAACAGCAGTGTGCGCTGACCAGGACCACCTTTCTTGAGCAATAACACGAGCACAATGGTACTGGCTTCTTCCCTTCTGTCCTCCCCTCCCCCACCCATACTGTCAGAGGCCACTTTTCTCTGGGAGGCTTGAATCACGCCCAACTTAACATATTAGGTGCTAGCTTAGCACACACAGCACTAAACCACACGACAGCTCATTAACCTTTAGACTATAAAAAAGAAGAAAAAAACTTGCAAAAATGTCAGCTTAACTTTCCATTTCAATAACAGGGTCTAGGGTTAACAAAGAAGAAAAATACAAACCCTGATTGTGTGGTCATTATTAGGGATCGTTCATTTCATAATTATTTGCTCTAAGTCATAAAGGAAAACACACTAAGAAAATTAGCTTCTCGTTGTATATTTTATTTCAAATTCATTATGTTGTGCTGTACAGAGATATATTAGACAGACATGTGGAGTGTGTGAAACTGAGAAATTCTTTTTCAACATACTCAAAACTTTTCCCCAAAGAAATGAAGTTCTCATAAGACCTTTTTCCATTGTGTTGTTTTGGAATTTAACAAATACTTATGAAGCACTTATTATGTCCCAGGCACAACTTGGGAACACTGGAGAGATGACGGAGAGTAGAACCGATTCAGGGTGGAGTTCCCATCGAGTTTGTACGCGTTTCAGGGTTTCCCATTGCTCCCTGCTCTACCCTAACACGTGCATATATCTTTCCTTCCAGGATCAAGGTCAGTCTCACAATATCCCAAATATTGGAATGAGTGATTCCCCTTGTGGTGTGTCTGACATACACCTTTCCCAAAATAAAATCAAAAGTTTTGTATATTACAAGTTAAAGTATTTATGTTATCCGAGAAATGTAACGATAAGCAGTTATGATTCAAGTGTCCAAATACTTCTGACTTGTTCTGTCCTGTGACATCATAGACTGGGGTAAGGGGAGACACGTCTTCCAACAGAATGAGTGTGTCAGCTCCTCAGCTCCAAAAATTTGTCAGGAAATGACAACCTATCACACCGACTGGGGCTGTGTGTGTGTGTATGTGTTGCATTATATATATTTGGAGAGACACAGAGCACTTACTATATATCAGGCATGGTATCAGTTATTATCTTTGCAAAGGAAAAAAAAAAAAAAACAGGTGAGTCAAGTAATTCTTAGTCAGCTGGGGAAGCCATAATTAAAGATAGTGTTCTTCATGTGTTGTCATGACAGACTTTGACACGTAATAGGTAAGGGAAGTCTTTCAAAAAAAAAAATCTTTTTAAAAGATTCAGCTTGTCATTTTCTTTTTGTCCTTATCACCTACTGTGTGTCAGACTCTAGGCTGAAGGTTGGGCATTCCGTGATAAGCGAGATAGGCACGGTCACTGTCTGAAACTAGTGAGCCTAAAACTTAGTTGAGGAAGTAAGATGCTAGCAGTGATGGACATTTATATATGGAATTCACCGTGCTGGGAGCAGGCTTTGACCAAGTGAGGCGTGGGCCAGGGGGGCTTCCTGGCAGAGGGGACAATTTGAAGAAAGCATTGGAAAATGATAGACCTGGACAGATTGGACAGATGCACTTCGGGGCTCATGTGTCACTGCAAAGCAAGGGATGCAGAGATCTCCTGTATCCTTGACAATATTCTCTCACACAGGTAAAAAGAACCAGAGTGGGGGGTCCAAAGACCTGAGTTCTGGTTCCGGAGGAAGGATCTTGAGAAAATCAGTGCAGCCTTAGGGAGTGTAGGCACGAAAGGATGGTATTGGAAGAGATTTCACACTTTTTTGTTTTATTTTATTTATTTATTTGACAGAGACACAGCAAGAGAGGGAACACAAGCAGGGGGAATGGGAGAGGGGGAAGCAGGCTTCCCACTGAGCAGAGAGCCTGATGCAGGGCTTGATCCCAGGAACCTGGGATCATGACCTGAGCTGAAGGCAGATGCTTTACCCATTGAACCACCAAACTGTCCCAATCTGAATATTCTTAATTTGACCCATCAGCTATGCCTCTCATTCCAACACACCGGATAAAACAAAAATTCTGAAAATAGTCTTTATTGCCAACTTCAGATGGTTCCAAAAATAAAAGAGTTAATGTGAAAATAATTCAAATACCAATGACTCATTTGTTGGAAAATGATACAGCAAAAGATTAAGATTTCTATGGAGAAATTTAAATCTGGTTTGTGGAGAAGGTTAAAAAAGACTAACTATCAAAACTCCAAAACATGTTCATATCTGTTGTGTCCTTCCTTGACTACTCAAAGTCTGTAAGCATAAAGATGATGACATTTTTTCCAGGATAAAGAAAAAAGCATGTCCTTCAGAAAATTTATTACAATTTTGGGGTTTTTTTGGTAACTGAGAGACAAAAAAATAAGACTTGTATATATAAAACATCCTTGGAAGGGAAGATAAAATAGGATAATTTTGTCAGTTCTCCCGATAAGTTGTGTATTGATGCAATCTTATTTGAGACTCAGAGGAATTTTACCTATAACTTTATATAATTTTACTAAATTGCATGTGGAAGAAATAAGGAATTTGAAATATCAAAGTTGATTCTAAAAGGATAAATGATTAATGTGTGTTCATATAGATAAGAAATATAAAATGACCATTTGCCAAATATTTATGAATGGCTCTCTAAGCTTTCAGATTGCCTTTGAAATCAACATATTCAAAAGGGACTCTTTTGTTTGAAAATGACTTAAAACTTTGTTAAGAAAATATTAAAATCCCAAGGAGGGGAAGAAATCAAACAAGAGATCAAGAAAAAGATATACATTGCAGGGATGCCTGGGTGGCTCAGTTGGTTAAGTGTCTGCCTTCGGCTCAGGTCATGATCCCAGCAATCTGGGATCGAGTCCCACATCAGGCTCTTTGCTTGGCAGGGAGCCTGCTTCTCCCTCTGCCTCTGCCTGCCGCTCTGTCTGCCTGTGCTCGCTCTCTCTCTCTGACAAATAAATAAATAAAATCTTAAAAAATATATATATATACATTGCAAATTTTGCCTCACTTACCAATAATGGTAAATGGCCTTAATAATGATGGGGCACTCTAGCCCCAATAAAGTGACAAATTAAAAAAGTAAATTCCAACCAAGCAAGGTTACATTTATATGGTATGTTCCTATATTATTAGAAGAGTGTAACCTGGTATAGCCTTTTGGAAAGTAATTTGCCAGGATGAGGTATGGGTAACAGTAATGATCACCGTGATTTGGACATTCCAGGAGTGTTCCCTGATGAAATCATCTTTTTAAAAAATATTTTATTTATTTATTTGACAGAGAGAGACACAGCAAGAGAGGGAACACAAGCAGGGGGAGCAGCAGGCAGAGAGAGAAGCAGACTTCCTACCCAGCAGGGAGCCAAATATGTGGTTCAATCCCAGGACCCTGGGATCATGAACTGAGCCCAAGGCAGATGCTTAACGACAGAGCCACTCAGGCGCTCCCCCTGATGAAATAATCTAAAAGGGAAAAAGAAATCATACACATGAAGGCATTGATTATGACATTCCTTGGAAACACATGAGAATCGAGTTTGTAAGGGTAGGGTGACACTAAGGTAAGGTAAAGTGATGTAATTAAAATACAGTGCAGAGCTTTTTACTCCATGAATTTTTATGTGAGCACTAATGGAATAATAACTAAAAGCCTTACTCACATGGAGATGAAGGCATAATTTTAGTGAAAAAGTAGAATGAAAACAATACATGGACTGTGAATGACACAGTGAGGTGCAGGGGCTCTGCGTGTATGTCTATCTGTTGTCTTCTCACGCACACCCATACACATCACACTACCCACACACTGGGATTGAAGCAACATTGTATATAATTGCACACTTGTATTCTCACCTGTACATGATGACAAGACACAATACATTTTTAAATACAGCAGTTACATTAGGCTCTTTGTTAGTTCAATTTTGACTTTCTTCCTTCAAACGGTCATTTTGTTGAGCATTCCCCATCCTCGTGTGCTGTTTGGAAACTTTCTGCATCCCCAGCTCCAGGGCACAGACCCTGATTATTCTAAGAATCCATGGTAATTGGCATGATACTTCCGGTACTTCCTGCATTTAATGGGCTCAGTCGTGGGCATGTGGCCTAGTCCTGGCCAAAAAAAAAAAAAAAAAAAAAAAAGTCTTCTGGGTTTTAGTGGGGTGTTAGGGGATTTCCGTGGTAAGATTTCTTAATTTAAAAATGATGCCTATAGAGAGAATCTGTGTGTTGGTGATGACAGTACCTAGCCACACTAGATGGGTATAAAAGTAAAACCAAAACAACAAACAACAAACAAACCTCAAAAGACTGTGACTTAGAAACATAGCACTGTATGTATTTCCCATAACATGGCTCACATTCTTATCCCATTGCCCAGGACCTGGTCACTCAGTTGCGAAGAAAACTAGGGGCTGAGGTTGCCCAGTGGAGTTTCTCACTGTCTGTTACTGTGTAAGAAGAGGACGTGCGTACTAGGAGGAAGACCCGTAGCCTCCTCCACAGCCTCCCTTAACTTCTGGAAGCTGTCAGGTCAACGATAATGCTGAGTGGTTGGGATTGCCTACTCTCCTAAGGCCAAAGAAACTCGTTTTAGGATCAAGCCAGGAACCAGAAGACTTAGCAGTTAAAGAATGTGAGTTCTTGGTGATATTACTGGGCTTCCAGTGCCTGGAGTGCTGGGAGATTGACATCTCTGTTTTTTATTTTAGTTATCGAAGATGTTTCCTATTTTTTAAAAGTCAGGTTTAAGTCAGAATTTCTTAACTGATTAAAGCATAGATTGTTTTTTGTTTGTTGCTGTTTTTTGTTTTTGTTTTCTTTTACAAAAAAGTGATGTGACTTTATAAATTTGGTCTCAATTTTTCCTAAAGTTCTTTGGACCACATAATAGATCATTTGGTTAATTGTGCCTCTTATTCAGCATGTATCACTCCAGTACTTTTATAGCTCACTTGCCTGAATTAACAATTAATATTAATTAATTTCTTTTTTTTTCTTTTTGGCTATCGAACTCCCCCCCAAAAATGGTTGTTTTATCTACAAACTATTACTACAAAGCAAGTAGCCTATGGGAGGACATTTACTTTCTTGTTGTCTTTAATATTTAGAATGACAATATAAAGATTTTCATTTTCAGGGGAAGTAAAAAAAAAAAAAACAAAAACAAAAAACAGAAGATGCTATGCATTTGGATAGAATAACACTAAAAGGTTGTACCTATTTTCTCAAAGAAAATCTGCCTCTGTGGAGAAAAGTTTGACCCAAGGTCTGAGAAAGAAATATATAAGATAAGCTCTAAAACAAAACAAAATAAAAATTTGTCTTAACAGAAATCAAGGAGGCTCTCCAAAACTAGTGGGATTTTGGAAAAAGGACTTAGAAATCAAACCGTAACTTCAAGTAATAGAAACATTTCAGATATGTTTATATCCATGAGTTTGCAGGGATACTAAAAATATAAGTTGTCTTTGGAAAAAAGCTAGAGAAATAAAAACTGGCAGATAAGGAAAAAGTCTCCAGTGGTTGTCCTGACACTTCTATACAAATAGTACTTGGAGTAATAGTGGACAAATGTTCATCTAGAAGTAATCCAGGAAACCAGGAACTCCATCAGCCACTGTGCTCTATTCAAGAACTCTGAGGTCGATATTTTTTTTTAAATATTTTATTTATTTGTTTGATAGAGAGAGATATCACAAGTAGGCGGAGAGGCAGGCCCAGAGAGAGGAGAAAGCAGGCTCCTTGCTGAGCAGACAGCCTGATGCCAGGCTCGATCCCAGGACCCTGGGATCATGACCTGAGCCGAAGGCAGAGGCTTTAACCCACTGAGCCACCCAGGCGCCCCTCTGAGGTTGATATTAGCTAAATTTAAGATCTATATTGCTCTTAGTTACAAAAAATAGAACCTACAGTAACTTTATTCATTTTTAAAAAATTTAAATTCAATTAGCCAACATACAGTACATCATTAGCTTCAGATGTAGTGTTCAGTGGTTTATCAGTTGCTTATAACACCCAGTGGTCATCACAACACATGCCCTCCTTAATGTCCATCGCCCAGTTACTCCATCCCCCTTCCCGCAACCCTCAGTTTGTTTCTCAGAGTCCAAAGTCTCTCATGGTTGTCTCCCTCTCTGATTTCTTCTCATTGTGTTTTCCCTCCCTTCCCCTATGTTCCTCTGCACTATTCCTTACGTTCCACATGTGAGTGAGACCCCATGATAATTGTCTTTCTGTGATTGGCTTATTTCACTTAGCGTAATACCCTCCAGTTCCATCCACATTGATGTAAATGGTACGCATTTGTCCTTTCTGATGGCTGAGTAATAGTCCATTCCTCTTTATCCATTCATCTGTCAATGGACATCTCAGCTCCTTCCACAGTTTGGCTATTGTGGACACTGCTGCTATGAACATTGGGGTGCATGTGCCCCTTCTTTTCATTACATCTGTATGTTTGGGATAAATGCTCCTTAAGCAAAGAGAAATCAAGTAGATCAGAGGCTGACCCAATTGATGTGAACAGGCTAGGAAACTATACCAGAGAGAGGCAGCCGAGAAGCAGGAGGCCATACCTGGTAGGAGAGACATTTTGGCCAGGTGCTATGACTACCAGACACTCTCCCTGGTACCTCTGCATATGAATTGTAACCTGTTCTTCATCTTTGTCTTACTTGCTCAGAATCCAAATCCTGAGGAGTATCCGATTGGTTAAGCTTTGAGGTCATGTAGCCAGCCATATGTTGCTCTTGGAGGCTAGGGGAGAAAGCAGAGGGAGGCTCTGGTCCCTCCTGACTCTCTGGAACGGGGAAGGAAGTTCCTTATGCCAGGATAGAAGGGTCAGTGTGTTACTGTGCAATTTAGTAATGGAATATCTATATATGTTTATACCAGTAATATATAATGTTAACATGTTATTTATTTATAAGAAAGTAAGCTGTATGTGATGTAGTAGAAGACAACAGGAGAAAAAGAAGGACCTATATACGTGCTACGGGCAAAGTCTGCCGTGCGCTTCACATCTCTTAACTTTTCAGGGAAGACATTTTTAATACCTTTCAGATAGCCTCATAATTCAGGGGAATAAGTGAGGTCAGTAACGTAAATTAGTAGGGCCAGTGTTTAAGCTAACTCTTCATGACCACAAAATTCAGCTACCATGAGAATCCAGGAAGAAGAAATCATGTGCAATCAGTAGATCAGTGAAACAGATGGCATTTGTTTTAGACCTTGAACGCTGGGTACGTTCTGACATCTACTGTTGATGTCAAAGACAATCCCCGAGAGAGGGAATAACAGTAAGCAAGATTAGAGAAAGGAGTACAGTTTGGCAATAATGGGAAAAGATATTGGACAGGCATTAAGGTGGAGCAAATGAAATCTTGGAATGCTTTGAAGGTCAGTCTAGGAAAGAAATTCCGTCTTTAGTCTTAGGGGAGCATTAGTTGTTTTTTTTTTTTTTTTTCTTACCAGAATGCGTACTATTGCCACAACTGTACTTCAGGAACATTAATTTGATGAAATTTCACTCCATTATGAGTTTATATATGCTATTCTTATCAAAAGAATACGGCCATGCTTTTCATTCTTTATACAAGAACACATAACAGGGTCCATTATTTGGGGTATTAAAATAATCCTTGGATAAAAATATTCCTGTAGATGATTTTAATACAGACAGCCACCTTTAAATTTGTATTAAGGCAAAAATATCCCACATATGGCAAAATTTGCTTTCTTCTCAACAGCTAATATTTTAGGTACATTAAAATGGATATTTTGAGCATACAATAACCTCAAAAGGTGCTTTGTGTTTAATGCACATCCCAGTAGTTACTGAGAGAATAAAAAATGAAACCAAGGCAGAACAAATGACTTTAACAATGTCAAATTATAAATTCGTGTCAAAGATAATAAAAGTCAGAGTTAGCTCTCCCGACTCTGACTCCAGCTCTGCCTTCTGCATTCACCAGGTGATTGCTGTCTTCTCTCCTGGCTTCGCTGGAGCAAAACCGTCTCACAGAAACTTCTGTAGGTAGCTGAGCCTTCTGTGTGTAGGAAACATTTACAGTTTTTAAAAAGTCCTTCAGATTTATCTGGAATTCTCGTGAAAATTGACAAGGCCACCATCTTGGAAACATCAAAGTTGATTTGTCTCCCAAAGCTGTCTCTTGAGACGGGATTTCTAAGTTGTGAAATTATCAGTTGACCAGTTAGAGGCATTCCAAGGAGAGATGGCCGAAAAAAACAAAAAAAAATCACGTGAGATGATAGGATTTTTTTACCTTCCTGTATAGAAAGAGCAAAGAGAGATTTATTTTTGAACCACTAGTTTCTTAAAACACACACACACACAACAACAACAACAACAACAACTCAAAATAAGTGTTAAGGGAGCATTTTAGGGCTTTTTACAGAAATCATCAGTAGGATGGGTCCACATGACTGACTCCTGCTTTAGTCCTATTTTTCTTTAAAAACAAAAGGAGAAATCGAATCATGCTTATTTTTCTTTGCTTTGCTTTCTGAAAGGGTTAAATAATTTCCTCCTCTTTGGCACATTTTTTTTTTTTCTTTTTGTGTGTGAGGTTCCCCACTAACCATAGCTCTGTCCAAAAGGAAATTAAAATGAAATACATCAGGCATGCTGGGACTTCACACTTCAGAGACTTACGAAGCAATATGGCCTGTTTAAATTGATTGTCACTTTAACTACCCACAGCTACTCTTCAGGAAGGGGGCTTACCGTTTTACTGTTCTTAACGGGACCATATCCCTTTTCCAATGGCTTAATTTAGGTTGTGCTGAAATTCCTATTAAAATCAGAGTCATTAATATTTCATTAAAAATACCCATGATGTCAGAAGCGGCCATTCCAGGCCTGCCAAGTTACAAAGAAAACGACCCTTTCCCCCTAGGGTTGTGCTAACATCCTGATATCCAAACCTACATTTACATTTTTCCATCAACCTGAACAAAAAACAAAAATGAGAGAGGGGATATATCAAGTGACGGCCGTCGTCTGGTGCCTTCAATGTTTTGATGTCTTCAGATGGTGAGATCGTAAAACCTGACTTCAAGGATGTAAAATTATCAACAGATCAGCAGTCTGACCATGTAGATATCTGTTTGGCACCAGAAAGCAGAGCGTTTGACAAACGGATATTGGGTCTCCCTGTGTCAAGGGCACTGAAAAGATTTTATACAAAAAAATACCATAACCGAGGCCACCCTGTAATCACAGAGCTGCCAAAGGAATGAGTCTATAAAATTTCAGTCTTAACTAAAACTCATTGTCATGCGCACGGTCCTTTGGAGAAAACGTCTTGTTAGAGTGTGGTTTGAAGCGTTGATTTTTAGTATTTGCTTGTAGAGAGAAAATGAGAGCCAAAGTGGCCAGATGAAATGGGACGGATCTCTCACTCAGCCGATGGCGTGAGATTAATTTTAGGATTTCCTACGTAGGACACATTCTCCAAGCCTACCGGTGTAACTTCCCCTCCATCTTTTTCCTGGCAAATACTTTCAATTTATCCTCAGAGCTCTCACACATGCCTTTCCCCCTGGTTTTTAAGACTCATCAAACTTTCAGAAATTGGAAAGCAAAAATTTTGCCTGTCACTGTACATCAACCTATTAAAAAAGCTCATTTAGCTCATCAAAACCTGTTTATTGCCAAACTAGGCTTTGCCGGGGATAATTTAGTTTATATTTACTGAGACAGCAACTCCAGGTAATATATCCTTTTATATTAAATTATGATCTTCTTATGAATATTAAAATTTGGAGATATGTCCTTTTTCCTTTTCCCCCACAATTTTAATGTATCATTCTTCAACATGTGTTACAACTTAACACATTTGGGGATTCTTTTATTGAAAAATAATTTTGTGAGATTAAGAGTCACTTATGGGTTGCCGGGGGGAGGGGGTTTGGGAGAGGGGGTGGGATTATGGACATTGGGGAGGGTATGTGATTTGGTGAGTGCTGTGAAGTGTGTAAACCTGGTGATTCACAGACCTGTACCCCTGGGGATAAAAATATATGTTTATAAAAAATAAAAAATTAAAAAAAAAAAAAAGAAAAATAATTTTAAACAATGCAAAACCTGTTGGATTATCTATTTTAGAACTGTCCCCACTTTGGGCTGCAAATAAAGTTTCTTTCTCTTCAGACCTTTCACTGGTAGGACCAAGAAGGTAAATAAAAGTTCTGTCACAGTACAGATGGAAACTGTATTTTTTTACTTTTTTTAAAAAGATTTATTTATTTATTTGTCAAAGAGAGAGAGAGTGAGAACAAGTAGGGGAGCATCAGGCCGAGAGAGAAGCAGGCTCCTACTAAGCAAGGAGCCCAATGTGGGACTTGATTCCATGACCTAGCTGAAGACAGATGGTTAACCAACTGAGCTACCCAGGCATCCTGAAAAGAAACTTAAAAAAATATATATATTTATTTATTTGAGAGAGAGAGAGAGCATGCACTGGGGGAGGGACAGGGAGAGAGGGAGAAGGAGAGAAGCAGACTCTGCTGCAGGGCTCCATCTCACAACCCTGAGATCTTGACCTGAGCCAAAATCAAGAGTCAGATACTTAGCCAAATGAGTCAGCCAGGTGCTGTCTCTCTCTTAAAAAAAAAAAAAATTGAAAGAGAGAGAGAATATGTAGGGGGCATGGGGGAGCAGAGGGAGAGGACCAAGTAGAATGTGCCCTGCTGAGCACAGAGCCCTATACAATGCAATGGGGGCTCAATGTGTTGGGGGGGGGGGGGTCTCGATCCCAGGACCCTGAGATGCAGGCAGATGTTTAACTGACTGAGGCACCCGCTGCCCCAGGAAAGCAACTTGAATGTGTAGCTTCAGAAAGAGACAAAAGATAAAAAAAGAAAAAGAGAAAGAGAAAGAAACCCTTTGACTTCCATGTGCTCATTTCAAGATATCCTGATGCCAAATTTGAGGTTCTACATCCCAGGTTTGGAATTTCCAATGTTAGTGTAAACAGAGCTGATGTACACTAAGACGAATATATTTATTTCCTCTTGCTGGTCACTACTGTCACCTCCTACTTGTCATTCTTCATTTGAGTGTATTTAAAAGAAATAAAAAACCCTTTTTGTAACAACTGCAGTTCAAAAATCAATAAACCGTTCTTTTTTTTTTTTTAAGATTTTATTTATTTATTTGACAGAGATCACAAGTAGGCAGAGAGGCAGGCAGAGAGAGAGAGGAGGAAGCAGGCTCACTGCTGAGCAGACAGCCTGATGCGGGGCTTGATTCCAGGACCCTGGGATCATGACCCGAGCCGAAGGCAGAGGCTTTAACCCACTGAGCCACCCAGGCGCCCCCAAAAACTGTTTTTTTTTTCAAGAAACAAAAACAGTCTTAATCTGCTCCTTGATTTCTAAATATTCCATTTTTCAATATGATAACGTTCTTTATAAAATTCTGTACAATTTCCTGTTCTGTAATACACTCCCTCCACCACCACCTGTGATCTCAGAGCATATCGTGTGTCCCCCATAACATCCTGTGATTGTTCTCAGGACATTGGGATGTCTCTAGGTTGTCTGCCACTATATCCTCAGCACGTGCCAAGGGACCCAGCACACATTAGGTTTTTATTAGAGTTGGTTGCTCTCAATAAACCTAATATAAGAGATTCAGAAAACAGAAGTCATGGATGACTTCCTTTACTGAGAAATGAACAAGACAGGTTTATTTCCAGTAAAGATCACAGAGTCACCAAAAATCGCCTACCAACAGAAATGTGCAAAGCATATTTATACCTGGGATGACTTTACAGAATGGAAACAGTGACAGATAAGGAAGAAATCTAAGTAAGGGTTGAGTTTGAATTCCTATAAAACATAAACAAACACCTTTTTTTCCTAGGTCCCCCATTATTGTCTTAATTGATTTAAGTTTCATTTGTAACTTCATCATTCCCTTGAAATTCCTTTTTCAAAGGTCAAGAACAATTGGTAGAAGACAAAGTTATATAACTGTATTTCAAATTAGAGTACTATGTTACCTGAGTATAAATCATTCATACTTTTAACTAGGGAATATTGCCCAAATTTTTCAGTACAGTTCTACCATTGCCCATATAATCTCTCATACAGACCCCCAACACAACATCCTCATTTCATTCTCAGAGAATATGTAAGAAATTAGAAATGTTAACGCTTCCAAATATTCCATAGGATTAATCTAAATTTGAAATTTGATTCAGAAATTTTCCACTGTACATAGATAATGAACCCTACATGTTCACGTATTCTGACATATCAGCCCAGAGAAGATAATTTCCAAAAAATTAAAACTTGGATTTTGCCAGTATGTATCTGAGCAAGGAGGGGTTGAATGTGATATTGGAACTTTCAGATTATTTAAGTAATACATGATGATTCCAGAAGAAAATAATTAGTACTAATAATCTAAAAAATAAACGATCAGGAATAATTAGAAATCTTACTGCCTACATACAGCTACTTTTAATATTAATGCAGAGCCTTCTCTAGGTTCTGATGGGTGTGTGTGTGTGTGTGTGTGTGTGCTAATATACTCGTTTTCTCTTTTTAAAGATACTCGTATTCTCTTTTTAAACGTTTTCTCGTTTTTAAAGTCTTCTTTTTTTAAGATTCTATTTATTTATTTGGCAGAGAAAGAGAGAGCAAGTGCACACACAAGCAGGTAGAGGAATAGGCAGAGGGAAAGGGAGAAGCAGACTCCTAGCTGAGCAGGGAGCCCGATGTAGGGCTCCATCCCAGGACCCTGGGATCATGACTTGAGCTGAAGACAGACAGACGTGTAACCAACTGGGCCACCCAGGCACCCCTTAAAGTCTTTTTTTAAGCAGCAGGAACAAACTATTAATACTACTTTGAAATCAGCAATTTAAAAATGTTAACTCTGTGTTACTACTTCAAAATAATTTAAAGATACAAACACACACAATACAAAAAAAGAGTAACAGTTAAGAGACATTCTGTTGTATGAAATTAACTATAATTTATTCAATCTATTTTTGTTACATATTGTGTTGCTTCTGTAATCTTAACATGAGAAATAAAACTTTGATGAGCTATTCTGAGCTTCACTTTTGTCCATATGACCAATTACCTTTTTAATTTTAATTATTTATTTATTTATCATTATTATTATTATTTAAGGTGAGAGGGAGTGTGAGCAAGCAGGGAGGTTGGGAGTCATAGAAGGAAGGAGAGAGTTTTTTTTTTTTTTAAGATTTTATTTATTTATTTGACAGACAGAGATCACAAGTAGGCAGAGAAGCAGGCAGAGAGAGAGGAGGAAGCAGGCTTCCCGCCGAGCAGAGAGCCCAATGCAGGGCTTGATCCTAGGACTCTGGGATCATGACCTGAGACGAAGGCAGAGGCTTAACCCACTGAGCCACTCAGGCACCCCAGGAGAGAGAATCTTAAGCAGGTTTCCTGCTCAGCACAGATCCCAGTGTGGGGCTCGATCCTACAACCCTGAGATCATGACCTGAGCTGAAATCAAGAGTCAGATGCTTAACTGATTGAGCCACCCCGGTGCCCCCGATTACCTTTTGACTATAGGTTTTTTTTTAAAAGGACTGCTGGATTGAATAATATCTATGTTTGATTTTTAAAGTTCCATAAGCACTCTTAGATTTACCTTCTGAAAGATCTGAACAATTATGACATACTTTCTTGGTAATGCCTTCATAATTCAAACATAGATCAAAGAGAAATTGTTCACATTGCTGATTTATTTCCTTTTATCATTTCTTACTATTTTAAAATGTTAAAAACTTGGATTTTTAGAAGATAGGGATTCATTTTTGACAATGTTTCCAACATTTTTGCTGAAATAATCTAGTTTTTCCCAAGTGAATAGGAATTGCATATTTATCATTTGTAAAATATGAACATTACCAGAAAGTCTATTTGCAGACCCTATTATCTTCCACTGAGCTCTTTTCCCAGAACCAGTGGCAAAGTATTTGACTCCTCATAGCATTGTAATGTATTTAGTAGTTTGAAATTTCTTTTTTAATTTTTTTCATGTTTGTTCTTGCTTCTAAAAAAGAAGTGAGTCATATAGGTGTAAATAATGTGAAAATAACATCTATGTGGAAAATATATCAATGAAACTTGAAAAAATATCACTTTTATAAGATCTGTATGCTTCAATTATCTGTACTAGTGAGACTTTGAGATAGGTATTTTTATATGAGGAAATTTAGAGAAGTTATGGTTGCCTATGAGCATAAAATTGGTAAAAAGCAGAAACAAGTTTTAAACTCAGATCTTACTAAGCTAAATATCAGACACTGGCTACCATGTCTCATATGTCTCTCTGGCACTGGAAATATTAATTTCTAGATGCCCATATCCAGAAAAAGAAAGCACTCTGGTTAAGAGTCATTTATAAAAAAAATGGAATAAAGAATGTATTTAAAAAAACAAAGCAATAATATTTACCAACTGAATTCTGAAGGAGAAGAGAACATAAAACAGAAGAAGAAGAAGAAGCCAGCCCACATACTTTTCTGGTCCAAGCAGTGACTCAAAAGTAGACATGATGACTATCTGCAACTATTTGAATTATATAAACACTAGACGAATAGAACAAATGTTAAAACAGGGAAATTAAGTGACACAAAATAAAATTTAAAAATACGGTCTGAATAGAATTGGGGGTGTATCTTGATGATATGTTTCCTTGTGTTTTTTCTGTTTTATAAATAGAAATTAAATAAAACCATAGTTTCACAATTTTTAGATTTGAACATGTGGATGTTGGAGAATGTCTAAACCTGCCAAATTGATGAACCAGCCAGCCAAACATCTCTTTATTTCTAAAATGGCAGGGCAAGAGTCCACGAAGATCCTAACTGGGATTGTTTTCCTGTGGATGAAAAGAGGAAATGCTCCTAAGTTTGAGAAGGACAATATACCAACAAATGCTCCATTTCATCTCTAAGGCCAAAGACATGCAGATAAATTTAGATTCATCTAAGAACGGATTAGCACAAGGCATGATTGAATTGAAGTGAAGATACCAGGTCTAGACTCCTCTGCCTAATTTCTGGCAGTCTGTCCGTTTTCATTGTACCTTCGCCAGGGCTTCTAATGAGTAGAACATCTGCTCAAGTGTATTTTGTATTGTTGCAAAATCAAAGGGGATATACTGGAGGCAGAGATCACATTCAATGACGTTCCAGGTTAGATACAACTCTACATTTGCTAATAAAGAAAAGGAGAGAAAGAAGAGGGGGAAAAGGCATAGAGTACATAACGCAGATAAAAACATGACTTAGCTAAAATGATTTAGAACACATGGAAATTACACTAAATACAGAATCTATATATATATATATATATATATATGTATTAATTTCATCTTTACTGGGGTCCAATTGATGTATAAAATTGTAAGCCCTCTGAAATGTGCATCCTGGTGATCTGATATAAGTACACATTGTAAAAGGATTCCCCTCACCTGGTTAATTAACACATCCAACATCTTCTGTATTTATCTTTGTATGTGTGTGGTGAGAACATTTCCGTTTTATTATACTCTTAACAAATCCAATGATACAATAGAGTGGAATCAACGATAGTCACCATGTTTTGCATTTGGTCCTCAGACCTTATCCATCTTATCGCTGACAATGTGTCCCCTTTTACCGACTTCTCCCGATACCCCCTGCCCCCAGCCCCTGGCAATCACTTGTCCACTCTCAGCTCCTATAATCTTGACATTTCCTCTCTTTATTACTCAGAATCTTCATTTTAACACTTTCAGATTAAATATTGCTTTCTTAAGATGCAGGTATTGCTGTTATAGAGCAAAAGCAGTCACGGACAACAGGTTAAAAAAAAAAAAGGACATGGTTGTGTTTTGATAAAACTTTATTAACAAAATGATTCAGACCAAATTCACCCACATAAGATGGCTTGCAAACTATCCTGGTCTAGGGAATGACCTTTATTAATATATTATTTAGAGAATTGGAATCCACGAAACTTGATGATCAAAGGAGGGAGGAAACTAGTATTCATTACATACTGACAAAACCAAGTAGTCAAATTTCACAATTTCAAATTGAGACTCAAAGAAATTGAATCACATACACATGGAAAAAGAGCCAGTGAATGTTCGAAGGATTCTAACATGACTTGTAAAACTCCAAAATCTACTCTTTTGTAAATTCATCCTGTTACTCTTTTTAAAGTCATTGCCCCAAATCTAATAAACAAATCAGGAAGTAATTAAGCATGCCTACTTAAACATTTTGTTCAGGACTCAGAACAGTTCACAGAATTCAGTTCAAATGTGCCATTTTAAATGAAAATTTTCACGTGTACGAAAGAATACACATAAATATTTTTTCCTCTCCTAAATATGTTTCCCAGTTTATTGCTCACCATTCACTTCTGTTTTGATATTTTTAAGATATCAACTTTTTAAACCTTATATATTCAAAAGATTTTATCATTTCTAGATGATTCCTTTCTTCTTCTGTTTTGTATGGAAAGACTTCCCTCATCATGACCAGATAGATATTCACAAATAGTTTATTCTAAATCTGAAAAAAAAAACCCTAATGTATTCTTTAATAAACTTGAAATTTATTTTGATATATAATATGAAATGAGAATCAAACTATTTGTTTCCCATAAGTAAGCACTAGTTGTGACTGTTGAATAAATTGTCCTTTTCCAAAGGATTTGAAAGGCCATCCTTATCCAAAATGACTTCTGTATACACTATTCGTAATCTTTCTTGGTAACCTCATTTTTCATTTTATTAATAAATAGGCTTTTTTTTATAGCATCGAACTTTCAGTTACTAGAGCTCTACATTAAGCATCCCTCCTCTCTCTGAGCTTTACTCTTTTCACCTGTTTACTTTTCAAACTGTGTTTTAGATTTGATTTGAATTATTTCCTCTTTTGCAATCCCTTTAACCTACATACAGAACAAATGCTTTCAGCATAACCTCAAGTTGAAGTATGAGTGCTAAGATTGATATGCTTAGTCAGCTGAAGGGAAAACAAAATAGAGAAAGGTCAGTGCACTGCCTTTGTGGGAGACACCACCATGCTCCTTGCCCTGAATTGAAGTCAGTGTCCTGCATTGAGGTCCACTCTTCTGAACCGATGTCCTGTCCAATCCCATAAGGATGAGACTTCCACCTTCTTGCTTCAGAGATTAGGAAGTCTTATGGATTGAAATTTGTCACTTGGAGTAGCTGAACAATTTTTTCTCTTTTTCTTACAATTTTTGTTTTCTGCTAAAGAATTAGAGCTAGGGGATTATACTCTGGTCTCCCCAAGGTTACCATTTTGCCAGAGAGTAATGGGGTTCGAGTGGGGAGGTGAATGTGGACTATTCTTCCAGCTTTTGTGAACGTGCTTTTATGTAGTTGATGGTTTTCCAAAGAGAAAAGAGAGCAAAGAGCAAACTCAAAGGAGAATATCTTTATATTCTTTGTCCAAATTACTGCTCATACTGCCACTCTAGTTCCACTAATTTGGAAAGGTAGCAGTACAATTTTTTTAAAGATTTTATTTATTTATTTGACAGAGAGAGAAAGATCATGAGTAGGCAGATAGGCAGGCAGAGAGAGACGGGGAAGCAGGCTTCTCGCTGAACAGAGAGCCTGATGCGGGCCTCGATCCCAGGACCCTGAGATCATGACTTGAGCCAAAGGCAGAGAGGCTTAACTCACTGAGCCACCCAGGTACCCCTAGCAGTACAATTTTTTTTTTCTTTTTGAAATATAAAATGGATGTAATTATTATTATTATTATTATTATTATTTTAAAGATTTTATTTATTTATTCGACAGAGAGAGATCACAAGTAGGCAGAGAGGAAGGCAGAGAGAGAGGAGGAAGCAGGCTCCCCGCCGAGCAGAGAGCCTGACGCGGGACTCGATCCCAGGATCCTGAGATCATGACCTGAGTCGAAGGCAGCGGCTTAACCCACTGAGCCACCCAGGCGCCCTGGATGTAATTATTTAATGACACAGGAAAAGAACATGAAACAAGCTGGTTACAAGCAGGGAGTTAAGGATGACTTCACTTCTGATAGAAAATTTTAAAGTACATATTCAAAACCTCTGATGGCAATGTATGAAAATACTGAGTCTTTACTCTCGTTCTGTGATTAAAGAGTCTTCCTTTTGTTTTCGTGTGTTTTTTGACACATGATTATTTCTAAAAAAAAAAGTTACTGAATGTCTTAGGTGAAGCATTCTTAAGTGCCACGAGTCTAACAGTCAAGGCCTGAATCTGAGGACAGGTCTGGCCAGGGGACAACGGTCGAACCCAGAACACAGAGGATCACTTTTTTTTTCTTTTTTTTTTTGGACTACTGGGATGCTATTTGTATTAAGCCGTTTCCACCACATTTGATGTTCTTAGTGTATTTGTACTTAACAGGAGACTATGAATTTTAACTAGCACAACAGCAAAACAATGCCAACAACTTTGCTTTCAAATTGATCAAAATGTAATAACCATTTTATAGTTATAAAATGCACTGGAAATAAAACAAGACATACTAAATACTGTGGAAGTCAAGAATTCCTACAACAAAAACCCCATGTGATGAAACCCCCATCTTTGCTGCTCTTTTTGACTGCTGTTCATTTCCAATTTTCATCATAAACCTATTTTCATTTCACAGATCTGGAAGGGGCAATTTTTCCTCAAAAAATGTTCTGCCTCCCTGAATACTCTGCAGAGTTAGAAGGGTTGAACAAAATCCAAACCACTGGGAACAAAGTTGAATGAGCGGTATCATCATTATGTGCCTTTTGCAAAAAGATATTTGTTAAGTTATTAAAGGGAAAATAACAGCTTATTACACATATATTGGTGTAAATGAGGCTCAAAAATTTCAGGTTCCCACTGTTTCCAACAAATGTTAGGACTGTGAAGGGTGCTTTATTCAAATAACAATGAAAAATAACCTACCCTGTGGGCTCTTGAAAAAAAAAAAAAATAGGAAAGGCTCACTGCTTTAAAATCTGGAGTATACAAAAACCAACGCCTCCTTTAATGTAACGTGCTTCCTAGCCACAGTAGCATTTTCAGGGGAGGTCAAGAGCTACGGTTAAGTTCCAAGAAACAACCAAAACAACAACAACCAAAAAAGCCAAAAACAGAAACAAACAAACAAACAAAAAACTGAGATAATTTTCTACATTACCACCCCCAGTGTACCAGGTCGCTGCCTTCTAAGGTAGGCTGAACTGGGTGATGGACATTAAAGAGGGCACGTGATGTAATGAGCCCTGGGTATAGAGAAGACTGATGAATCACCTAACTCCGCCTCTGAAGCCAGTAATATATTTTAATGTTAATTACTTGATTTTAAATAAAAAAATAAAAAATACCCTGCCCCCCAAAACAATGACACATTTGGAGGCAAAAGATCTAAAATACTCTGTTGCTCAACAAAATCCAAAAGATCCCTTGTTTTGCTCTTGAACAACCTAGAAAAATTGAACTCTGTTTTACATCCCCAAATAAGAGCAGTATCTCCTGGAAGTAGATAGTGCTTGAAACCGTCAACTCATACTCCTGTTCCATCAGTCCCAATCCTGAAGTTACAATTCCTTTGTTAGAGAAAGGGGGGGAAAGTCCATTTCAGGACAAAGCTATTCGAGACAAAAGGAAGATGTGTCTTCGGTGGGAGAACTGCCAGCTGTATGAGGACTTCTTGCTAATGTGTTTGAAGATTGTGGACTTCTCGACTTTTTTGGCTTTCTGGTAGCCGAAGCCACCACTGCCTCCTCTCTTTTTAAGCTTGCCGTCATTGCTGTTCACGTTCAGATCAACAAAAGGAGGCACTTTGAAACCAAACGAAAGAGCAACCTGAGGCAAATTTAAATTATTAACATTGAAGATCTGTTTCAGAGAGTGGGAATCATATGCTCGAATGTAAGACTTATATGCTTCCTGGGCTGACTTATGAAGAAAATAGTTCTTTTCAATCAATTTTTCAAGCTGAGACTGAATGTCAGAAATTTGGGGCCAGGAAAACTGAAATTCACTTAATGGAACCTTGGATTGCTTCAGGTAATGAAGGAAACCCAATTCTTCAGGGCGTAAAATGAGCAAGGCATGCCCTCTCCCATTTAGGCCTCTGGCTATTCTTCCCACATGATGAATATGTTCCGTGGGGTCACCTGGAGGGTCATACTGAACAATCCTGTTGACTTCAGGAATATCCAGCCCTCTCGCTGCCACGTCAGTACATAATAATATCCCCGAATCTGCGTTGCAGAACTGAAAGAATGTGGTTGTACGCTTATTTTGCTTCTGCCTTCCATGAATGGCCAAGACAGGCAAATCGATGTAGTTTGGCAACTCATAGTGGTATTTCACGGACTTACAGGATGAAAAGAAGACCATCAGTTTCTTCTTCTCGTTCTTCTTAAGGAATGTAAAGAGTAGGAGGAATCTCTTTTCCGAGGGACAATAGCCGTGCTCAAGACCATCCACTGCTGCATTAGCTTTATTGTCATCAACACCAACATACAATGGCTCCTTTTTCAAAGAAATCCTTGCCAAGTCCTCAACTTTTCTAGTTTGTGTGGCAGAAAAGAGCATGGTTTCCCTGTGTGTTGGCAGAAGTTTAATAATTTGTTTTAATTCCTCTCCAAACCCAACATCTGATGCAGGGCTCAATCCCAGGACCCTGAGATCATGACTTGAGCCGAAGGCAGAGAGGCTTAACCCACTGAGCCACCCAGGCACCCCTAGCAGTACAATTTTTAAAAATATCTCACTTGGCTCTTTTCTGCTCCTGCTTAAGTGGGACATCTTTTGATTTGGTCCAATTTGTTCTACACCTTTATGTAGAATATAAAAAATAGCAAAAACTGATTTTTATTATTTATGTTTGGCTAAAGGCCTTTAGTTTGTTTCACCATCCATGATATCTTCTTTGTTACCATTACTTCATAAATCTTATTTTATTATTTTTGTAGAGGAGATGTTTACAAATCCAAATTTTCATACTATCTCATATCTTCCAAGTTTCTGGATTGCATTTTTTATTTATAAGAGTTTTTATCTTTTAATAAAGGAGTTTTAACTCAATTATATTTATTGGCATCACCAATAATTTTGTTAGTTGGATATCAAGTTTTATTAATTTCACTCTTGTGGTTTTGTCTTTTTTACTTTTTCAGTATACGTATTTATCTCAAATTTTTGAGCAAGTAACATTTTCCTTAATGTTAAAAACGCTCACCTTTTATTTTTTGGGAAACACACACACACACACACTTGAACTTAATATTTTCTCTTTACCAATGTCAGTGATAAAATTGTATTTGTTGATCCCACCCTATTTAATACTAGCATATTTAGCATATTTTACAAATTAGCATATTTTATTTATTTCTATAAATCTCAGTACCTCACTTTTGGGGATATGATCTGGGTTCTTAGAACCTGCTTATGATCACCATTTAACATCACATATCTGTTCTTATGATAATTAGTTACACTTTGAGAAAGGACATGAGTACTCTTTCTTTTCATGTTTGACTCCTACTTCATGATTAAAATATCTGTTTGGAAATGAAAATCATTAATAATAATTCATTTCCTTCAAATCTCCCATCGCATTCTTGTGTTTAATGCTGACGAGGCATCTGAAGGCAGTCTGATTTCTTCTTCCTTTGCTGGTAATAAATTTTGTTTTATTTCCATTGTTTACTTGCCACTTTCAAGTTCTTTATTTTTTTTAAGGTGGTTGGCATATATTGGTCTATTTCAATTGATTTTCCCTGGTGTTGAGTTCATCTATGCATTCTGCAGACCCAGTTCCATTACTCAAGGATATTATTCTATTTTGATTATTATTTGTGCTCCTTATTCCCCAGTGTCTTCTCAAAATCAAGTCGACTCTAATTCTATCTCTCCTTCTTGACTTTCGGTAATTTTTCCTTAGCACACCTCCTTTAAGCCACACTTACTTGGATCTTCTGCTGGGCAGCCAAAGCTAATAGGAACAGATAGAAAAGATATGCATTTTCATTACCACTTCAGCAATACAAAGTGTGGACAAGTTAGCATTTCCAGCAGTACCATTTTATCTCTGTGTGCTTGGGGAAGCTGCCTTGCTGGGGACAGCTATCAATAAAGTCTGTTCTGTTCTGCCTGCCTTCAGTCCCTGGGCACAATATGTCTATGCCTGATACCCTTTCTGGGGCCACTGACTGAAATATCACTGACAACTTCTGCCTGATCAAGAAAAAACCTCACTGTCCACTGGACTTTCTGCCTGGTGTATCTCTTTCACAGATTGTTGCAAATGCTTCTGGTCCAGGATACAAAAGGAAACCCATTTGAAGCATTCAGTATCAATCCCAAGTCATATCTTGGCTGTAAGTCTTAGACTCATTCTTCCTGACTTTGGTACATTAGCAGGATTTTTACCAATACTTCTTCAATTTAATTTCTCCTAAACAGCTTTATCAGAAAGAAGAGCTAAGATGTTCCTTTAATCTTATCATAACTTCATAAAAAAATATTGGAGGAGATTTTTAGCATATGGATAGAATTTATCTCTCACCATACATTGGGGTTGTCCCATATAGAGTAATATAACTTTATGTATATTTCTTTCTTTGGATGTTTTGATCTACGTTTTAAACCTGGAATTATTTAGATACTTGTGCTCAAATTACTGACCTGCCAAAACTCTTGACCCCTAATAGTAATGAGCAAACCTTGTTTTTCAATTAATAATGTGTCTGAAATTTTTTTAAAAAGAGACACTTGTGGAGCGCCTGGGTGGCTCAGTGGGTTAAAGCCTCTGCCTTTGGCTCAGGTCATGATCTCAGGGTCCTGGGATCGAGCCCCACATTGGGCTTTCTGCTCAGCGGGGTGCCTGCTTTCCCCTCTCTCTCTGCCTGCATCTCTGCCTACTTGTGATCTCTGTCTGTCAAATAAATAAATAAAAATCTTTAAAAAAGAGAGAGAGAGAGAGAGACTTGCAAATAAATGTGTGTTTTTAAAAGGCCTGCCTGCTGCATCTTTATTTTTATTTTTTTACGTCTTAATTTTTATTTTACATCCTCTAGGGCATGGCTCAAACCCTCCCTCCAGACTCAAGAACTTTAATGGTTCAGGGCTGTTGTCTGCTGAAAACTCACAGTGAGGTCTCACTCTCTCGGGCATTGCCCCCCGTGGAAGGGAGCTCCTCTAGACTTCCTTCAGGGGTGGTCCCTATACCAGGACTGGCCTAATGCAGAGCCTGACCTCTTGCCTCCATTTGGGACATCTCTGAAGGACAGTGATAGATCAAGTGCTGATCTGATTGAATGGTACTAGAAATGTAAAATACGCCTCCGTCGTTGGGGACCAAATGTAAAATTTTCTCATTAATAATTTAAAAATGTTGGACCCCATATTAAAATGATAAATTCTAAACACATTAGGCTCTGTTAAATATATTATTAAAATTAATGTCACTTACTTCTCATTACTTTTTTTTTAATTGGGTCCTAAAATATTTAAAGCCACACATGTGGCTTTCATCTGTGGCTCACTTTTTTTTTTCTTTCCTTGAAGACAAGCTCTTGGTCAGAGAACTAGCAAAGCAGTTGGCATGTCAAGGATGGAATGAGAGCAAGAGAGAAAAGGAAGGAAGCCAGACAGAGGGCTAATGACCTTCTAGAGCAAGGAGAGCTATGTAGGTGGTTGCAAAGATGTTACCTCCTACCTCTGAAATTCAGAATAAAAAGCACTGCGAAGCCTGGGGTGGAGAATATTCTGACAAATTTTAAAAGGTTGCTATATTGAGCCTGGGACAACAATGAAACAACGGTAAAGGCAGGAAGTTTTGCTGAGAAAGCATTATATTAATTTAGGCAAAAGGCGATGGTGAATTCAGCCAGAGTAATAACAGAGCATTTCGTCCAGAGAGCAAACATAGAAAAAAGACGAAAAGTAGGAGAGAAGAGATAATAAAAACAAGGAACTCTGGAAGATTCAGGGAGGGGATGAAATAAATGAATAGTAAAATAATAATAATAATAATAAAAAGTCAATTTCCCAGACTTGAAAATTAGTCTTCACTTTGAAAAAGGCACGAATTAAAACGGTAATCAGCCATAGATCTATTGTTGTGAGATTCAAATATAAAAGAATAAAATGGATACACTAAAAACTTGCAGGAGAAATAAACCAGACCACCGGCTAAGAATCTAAAATTTGATTTTTCAACAGAAACTTTGAATACAAATTGAATATTGATTACTAGTAGTATTTCAAGTGGAGAAGTAAAGAAAGGTTAATGGGTTTGCGTGAGGAGTAGAGAGCCTCAGTCCAGATAGAAGGATCCAAAGCTGTGGTGGTCCGGGGGAAGAGGAAGGGACAATGACTCTGAGGTGCTTTGTTGGGGACAGGGGGTGCGATTAGTAGAGTGCTGGCATCTTTGCTTGGACACCAGGAAAAATGAGTGACGGGGTCAAAACACTTGTCAATGTCTTTTGGAACATTGAAAAATAGAAACAGGTACAAAGGGACTATAGGAAATAAAAAAAGTATTATGTAAGCAGTGAATTACATCAATAGCATCATATAAACACTGGTAACGGATTAAACCCCCAAATGATGACGAATTATATTGATATCATGGGAGAAGGGAAAACATGGATGAGTGTTCAACAAGGCCAAGCTCTTATTTAACTGTTACAGGAATTGGAGAATGTTTCAAACTGATAACTATCTACTAATACCAAGTTACATTACACAGAAACATAGTATTTACTGAAGGTATTGGATGGATGGTAGATCAATAGATAGATAGATGGGGCAGATGGATAAAGGTGAACACCAAAAACAACAGAAAATATTTATCTCTTGGATAGCAGAATTAGGTGCTTGGAAGGAGAGTGATGGGAAAGTACTGATATTTCTTAGATGCATTTGGTACTGTTGTTAACGTTATGTGATGGATTCGATTCTTGTTGTCAGTTCCTCACTCCTCTAGAGTAACTACAGCTATGACTGCAAATCCTCCCACAGAGACACTTCCCTCAGCTTCTGCTATGGGGCTTGAACCTATGACTGTCTGACTTGCTTTTGGCGATGGAACTGCAGCCAACATCAAACACACACAGACACTTAGAACACACGTCTATGATTTGGTTTTCCCAAGCATGCCCAAAGTCCACCAGGTATAGAACAGGAAAGAAACCAGTGGGGTCAACTTGAACCCAACTCAAACCATGAAGCCCAAGACCAGCTGCTCTGGGTCAGGTTCTGTGGACCCACAGCTAACCCATGAGCAGGGAGATGAGTGGTATTCTGTCTAAACCCCGAAGAAATGCAATTAGTGGTATATGTCACCTTGAGCTTTGAGGTTGCTGAGTTAATCAAAAGTTAACGAATTCTCAACATTTATAGTATGTATCCTTGAATAAATTCAAAAAAATGTTTTTTAACTAATTAAAAACAACAGTAATAACAAAGAGGAACTCAGTGGAAAAGTTCGGATATCATACACTGGAATTCCTCTTTGTCTGCTAATGTCATCCTATACCTACCTGTTTACTCCAAGTTGATAGCCCTAAAATCTGTTTTTCTATTCTCGAGAAGCACAAATGACTTAGCATGAATTCTATGTTGGATCACTGTCCTCCAAGAGTCTAGACTCCTCCATGAGACAGCATCTTTTGCTTGAATCAGTTTTTGTCCCCTTTTAAAAAAGCCACTCTAAATCTGAAAGCAAGCAATGCTTACCCTTTAAGACTTTCTCAATTCTTTCACTGCCTGCGTCTCAGTTTCCCTGTTCTGGGAGAATCGCTATCTGCTTCTATCATGTGTTCCCTGATACCCTTATAGAAAGGAGAGTCGGTGTTGTTAGCTCAGAGCAGCATGAGATCACGAGTTGAAGAGGTCAGGGAAAGATTCATGGGCACAGATCATAAAGGGATTGAGTGGGTTTTGAAGAAAAGATAAGCTTTGGCTGCATAAAGCAGAGTACACAGGGGTCTCCTTTCTAGCTTGTGAAATAGAAAATCACTTTTAGGACCCCCAAAGGGAAATCAATGGCTTCCTCCCCCATGGAGAAACTTTCCTGTCTTAACTGGAACAACATAAATAACACTTCTATTATAAGAAAGGATCGGACCCTTATTAAGACCCATAAATCAACGGTTATTTTATTTTCACAAAGCAACCCCCAAATGTAATTTTAAAGTGAAAGCATATTTTAAGGGCATGTGGGTTTATATAATTTATATTTCTCCGTGTAAATATGGTACTGAGATATCTACTTACATTTGAATAATTATTGGGACAATACACTGTTTTGCTATGTATAAAAAGCCAGAGACAATGTGTAAAATATGGGGCTTTAAATTACTATCAGTTCATAAAAGTATCATACGTGAGTGTTGAAAAAGCTTTAGAGTCAGAAGGCAGGGATTGAAATCTAGCCTGTGTCTATTATAAATGGTGTAATTATGACTTTAGTTGTTGTTGTGGAAACACAATTCAAGGTTTTTTTAAAAATTTATTTTGAGAGAGAGAAAGAAAAAGAGAGGGAGCATGAGTGAGGGGGAGGGGCAGAGGAAGAAGTAGACTCCCTGCTGAGCAGGGAGCCTGATATGGGGCTTGATCCCAGGACCTTGAGATCATGATATGAGCTGAAGGCAGATGCTTCACCAACTGAGCCACCCAGCCACCCTGGAAACCAAATTCAAATTACTAAGGAAGAGGAGAGAGAAAAGGGGATTTGAAGACTAAGCCCTGTAAGTGTCTGCTACATTATGATACTACCTTTGGATTATCCATAATTTTTTGTGTGTACTATAGGTATTCACACTCTCCGGGAGTTAACAGTCTTTAGAATAATGCTGGGAAAGATAAAATTATGTCTGTTTATTTCTGCTTAAATTTTATTCAAGATTTTAATGTGTTACTTTCTCAAAATAAAAAAGCCCATCCAGTTACCATTTAAAACAGATAAAAAATAACATATTTATTAACTATAACTATAAGAAGTCTTCGATTAAAGTGTGTGAAATAGGACCAATCTGACATTTAACTAGATAGTTTGGCTGTTTTTCTTTTTTCCTTCTTTATTTCATATTTCACTCCCCACTGACCATGAAGTTTCCAATTATGAGGAAAGCCTTTCAATTAAGAATACTCCAAAATCTACCTCAAAATGATTAAATTGTTGTCTTTATGTGTTCAAATAACTTAAGAGCTACACTTCAACGCCTCTTCATTCTCTACATCATCCCAGAATGTTGCCAGAATGACCATATCTTATAAGACGAAAAGACCACATCTATTCAGGGAAGGAAAAGCAGAAAAACTGCTAAGCTAGTTATTGGGAATAATAAAGACAAAAGAAATAGAAACTATTCAGTTAAAGAATATATTTGTTAACTATGTGTGTTCACATGGTCTAGAAGAATCTAACTGTCAGCCTTAAATATATCTTCAAAAGACAAAACCAACACAAATGTATACAGGGTCAAGTATGAAAATACGTGCCTCATGACTGTGCAGTCAAATACTTAATTACCAGTCTAATTTCTGTAGTCTAGAATAATGGCAGGAGGGATCACACAGTTTAGAGCTGCAGGATTTAGAACATATTTCACTTTATGAATACTGTAGGGTGTCATAAAACAGCATCCATATAAATCAATTTCTTTTTTTTTTTTTAAAGATTTTATTTATTTATTTGACAGACGGAGATCACAAGTAGGCAGAGAGGCAGGCAGAGAGAGAATGGGAAGCAGGATCCCTGCTGAGCAGAGAGCCCGGCGCAGAGCTCGATCCCAGGACCCTGGGATCATGACCTGAGCTGAAGGCAGAAGCTTTAACCCACTGAGCCACCCAGGCGCCCCATAAATCAATTTCTTTAGAAAGAAAGACTACATTTTATTCAGGCATTTTGAAGCCTCGGAACACAAAGTGTTAGGGAAAAGTGCATCCATTTATACCTATACTCATACATGCTCCAGCAGAAAACATGCTATGTGTCCCGAATCCGTCCCAACAAATAAAGTTTATACAGATATTCTGCCAGTCTGATTGTATGTGGCAAGGTCAATTGAAGGGGAAAGCTGAGATTCTTAAAGCTAATTAGTTTCCTGAAAATTCCCCATTCTCTCTTTCTCGGAGCCTCCTTTGAGTAAATCTCTCAGGGATCCAGCAAACAATGATGACATTAGGTTTATTCTGCTCATCAAGGTGGGGCAAAGTCCCAGGAAGGGTCCTTGATGCTGGTTTCTGATGGAAGTGATGGAGAGAAAGTCCTATCATCCCAATACAGTAGTCACTCCCTCCCACTGTGCATTGTTTGCGTTATAGTATAAATGGTCCTGATCAGTGAATTCCATTGAGTCTTATATATAGTTTGAAAATATCAATTTTCATACGGTCTATTTAGGGTGAGAGATGGCGGTGGGTTGGGGGTGGTGGTGGGAAGAAAGAGGACTTCGGAAACTGGTCCCAGTTGAAACTCAGAAACATAAAACTCTGTCTATTGAATTAGAATTGCCCAAAACTAAGGTCAAATTTCAGAAAAGGACAAGTGGAATTTGTAGTTTAAAACATTCAAAACATATATATCCATATCTATATATGTATATATATATGGAGAGGGAGAGAAAGTCATAGACAGGTTAATTAGTAAATTCTGCAAAACCCTTAAGAAAGAAATAATATAGGGCACCTAGGTGGCTCAGTTGGTCAAGTGTTTGCCTTCCACTCAGGTCTGATCCAAGGTCATGGGATCGAGTCCTGCATCTGGGTCCCTGCTCAGCAAGGAGCCTGCTTCCCAGCCTCTCTCTCTCCTTCTGCCCCTCTCCCCTGCTTGTGCTCTCTCTCTCACTCTCAAATAAACACATGAAATCTTTAAAAAAGAAAGCAAGAATATATATTATAGATGAAAATAAATAAAAGGGAGACCATACCTCACACTTTATGAGACTTTACCACATTTTATGAGCCCGGCAGCTGTCTTGATACTCAAGCCAAAAAAGATAATTATAAGAAAATAACAGATCAATATCTCTTATAGACAGACCAACTTGTGTCACCCCAAAATTCACACTGAAGAGCTAACTCCCATGTGATGGCATGTAGAAATGGGGCATTTGAGAGGTAATTAGATTTAGGCTCATTGGGTTATGAAGGTTGGTTCATGAGGACTGATGTACAAATAAATGATTATTGTTTTCAGTCACTAACATTTGGAGTTATTTGCTACTCAAAAACAGGAATAAAGGAAGAATATCATGTTGCAAAGCTTCGAATACAAATGGTGCCCTACCTGGGGCACCATCAGGGGTTGCAAAGCCACGTCACTGTATCCTGAAGATTTTATTTTTGTGTATAGCCTTTCTCCTCTCATGTTTATAAAAAACAATTTGAGTTCCCTTACACTAACTCCCAGTGCATCAGGATGGTATATTAATATCATAATAATAATCCCATCAGAATAATTTTCATTATCTTTTCTGAAATAACTCGAGAAAGCTCTTTCACATCTTTCTACCTAGAATGGAATTCTTAGATCTCACGAGTTGTTGCCCACGTAGCTCAGAGTCCGTATCTACACCTACCTGGCTCAGAACACATACGTTTCAAGGTATTGTTGTGTCCCAACTGGGTTATTTAACAGGCTTGATGACACTTCTAAATTCTATCTTTTATGTTCACAGGACATAGAAACACGCTTGCAAATGGAATTCCTAGGAAAGCCTTGAATTTCCTAGAGTAAGTACACAGATTTAGCTCAATAATTATATTAACTAGGCCATATGGATTTGCATAGAGAAAAATTTTCCATAGGTAAGTTTTCTACCGCAAAGCCCCAGACTGCCTTCTCACAAACATGTAAACAGGTATAAGAAGAAACACGAGAAAGTGTGAAATGTGAACTTAATGAAAGCTTATCTTTTTTCAAAACCCAAAGGAAAATTACTTCTTTATTTATTTACTTCTAGTTTTGGGGGGTATTTTCCCCCAAAAGGCATTTGAAGCTGCTGAAAAGTGAGGATTACGGTAAGGAAGGCCATCTTTTATCATAATTGTTTTGTGGGCTGTAATAAATCAAGTGTGTTCATAACAGACATGTTTTTAGTTTACCCCAAAACAAAAGCCATCAGACTGGTGATATTTAATTCATTAAAAGAAAGAATGTCAAAAATGAATAATGTCAACAGATATGGAACTATGAAATGGGTGAAGGTACAGGTAGAAACAAAGTTATAATACAATCAAGGAATGTGAAAAAAAAAAAAGCCTCTGGGGCAGCATTTTGAATACTTACCTTTTCATGTATCCATACTAATGGCTCAATGTCACAGAAGTAGCCAGAAAGTCTTTAGCTACCTCTCATTTATGCCATATCAACATTTATAAGGAAGTGGGCCGCTCTTTTTAAGACATGTCAAACAGAGGCTGTGTTCACATAACAAAAACAAAGTAAATCTTAATACCAAAGCTTACAATATTTATTGGCAAATACCGTTGACAATTCAACAAAGTATCTTTGATTGTAAAGTAATTCCTCTTTGCAGTGACACTTCCTGATGTTTCCGAGGATTGGGTTAATGATTCCATATTTCCGGGATCTTAACAGAAGTGAAGAGGGAAGATACCTAAACCTTGTTTTGCCCTAAAGCATTGAGGACATGTTTTATTTACAGGATTGTCATAGCTGTGCTTTCCTTTATAACCAACCTGACACCTCCAGGGAAAGAATTAGTGAACCTGAAGATGGGTAAATAGATACTAAACAGACAGAAATGCAAAATGTAGAAAGGGAAAAGCTATGTAGGTCATTCAAGAACTGCTTGAACACGATCAGATGGCATAACCAACCTGACACCTCCAGGGAAAGAATTAGTGAACCTGAAGATGGGTAAATAGATACTAAACAGACAGAAATGCAAAATGTAGAAAGGGAAAAGCTATGTAGGTCATTCAAGAACTGCTTGAACACGATCAGATGGC
>NC_081572.1:9727193-9835000 GCF_022355385.1 Mustela nigripes
TCACTGATCTCTCTCTCTCTCTCTCTTTTATTCTGTGTGTGTGTCTTTTTGTGCAGGCTTGGAATAGTAAAGGGATATGTTGAAAAATAGTTATATACTCTAGATAAATTTATATTTAATAAGATTTCCTTTCCAGAATAATGGGATTAAGAAACCAGCTATCCTCTATTTAACAAAAAGCAACCATAAAACTGGGAAAAACTGTCAAAAACAATCATTTCAGATGGCTAAAACTCTAGAAATCAACCAACATTGAACATCAATGTGAACTGTGTTTATTCACAAATGCTACTAAACTTGGGGTAAGAACAGCATGAGCCTGTGGTATTCTTGTCTAGGACGGATCCCATGACCCGACTCGCTCTGTCCATGATAATCTACCCAGGGAAAGTCAGGCTGTCACCATCACTGCTAGTGAGGACACACAGGATTTAGAACATTATTATCAAAGTGGTATGATGATTAATTTCAGTGTCAACTTGACTGGGTCACAGGATGTCCAGATATTTGGTTAAATATTATTTCTGGGTGTGTCCGTGAGAATGTTTTGGGACAATATTAACATTCGAACCCGTAGATTAAGTAAAGCAGATTGTCCTCCCCAACGTGGGTAGGAAATCTCCCAACCTGTTGAAAGCCTAAATAAAATGGAGGAAGGCAGAAGAAGAGAGAATTCTTTCTCTGCCTTACTGCTTGAGCTGGATGTTGGTCGTCTTGGGCTCTCAGACTAGGACTTAACCATTGGCACGCCTGGTTCTCAAGCCTTTGGACCCTGACTGGAACTAACCACTGGCTTTCCTCAGTCTCAGATACTTGACTATGGGACTTCTCAATCTCCATAATCACATGCTTATATATAAAAATGTAAGTATACCCATGCATTTTCATTTATGTGTGTTTATAGGTGTCTTCTATTGGTTCTCTTTCTCTGAAGAACCCTGACTAACACAAGTGGCAATCCTGATAGGAGTAAAAAAAGAGGCCAGGAGCCTCTATTTGCTCAAATTTGCATAGCTAGGGATTAAACAAGAGTTCTAGTAGGTGAGGCACACATGGGGGTTTGATAAGCTTTCTACATGTCTGGGGTTGGCTAGAAAATATGTGTGTGTACAGCAAAGATCAAAACAGACCTAAGCCACCACTCACATATCTCTGGGCTATCATGCCAGGGGTATCTTCTCAAAGGAGATGCCAGGAAGTTCCAAGGAAAGTAAAAAAAAAAAAAAAAAAAAAGGGTGAGCTTAAAGCAGCCTAATTGAATATGCTTCCCAACTTACATATGGATCTGTCAACAGAGAGTAGAAGGACATTAAGCTTGATGTGTTTGAGAATAATTAATAATCCTGGACTGAACAGTAAGTTATTCCTAGGAAATATGCCTAGGGAAGCAAACTTGAAGATAAGAACAGACTTGCAAATAAAAATAAAACAAAAAAAACAACCACCCAGCGGAAACATCAATAGCTACACGTTTGGGGGGAGTCATAGGTCATAGATTTAATGAAAAACAAAAACAAAAACAAAAGCAAAAAACAAAACAAAGCAACAACAACAGCAACAATGAAACCAAAGCCAAAACAACTCTCAGGAGGGAAAAGTCAATATTGTCTGAACTATGCACTACTTCACACAAAAAAATATGTGAAGCAACAGGAAAATGTAACTCATACTCAGAGAAAAAGGGCAATCAACAGAAACTGTGTGTGAGTGTCCCCCAACCCCAATTTTGGATTTAGCAAGTAACTTCAAAAGAATCCAAATAATTAAAGAATACCATATTGAAAGAATAAAAGAAAAGTATAATGACCAATGATGCAATGAACAGAAACTCATATTAAGGAGATGGCGATTGTAGAACAAACACTAAGGGAGATTTTGGATTTAAAAAATAAAGTAATTAAAGTGAGAAGTTCACCTGACAGTTACAACAGAAGAGACATGTGGGCAGGGGGAAAAAAAAAATCTATAAAGTTGAAAATAGATCAATGGGAAAATGAATAGAACTTCAGAGACCTACGAAGCACTATCAAGCACACATGTGTGTGTAATGAGTGTCCCACAGGGAGAGAAGAGAGCGAAAGGGAAGAACTATTTGGAGAAATAATGGCCCCAAATTTCCCAAATTTAATGAAAGCCAGTAATCTATAGATCTAAGAAGCTCAATACAACCAAGCTTCTTTTTCTTTCTTTTTTTAAATTGAAATTCCAAATTCTTATAAGCAATAGTTAAATAAGTCATTCAGGCATATACACCCGGCTTGTAATTGCTTATAAAAATATGTATGTGGATATGTTGAATTGGATACTTAAAGTAAAAGAAATAGCTATTGGAGAAGCGGGATCATGGTACACATATTTGACTGTCCGTCTTCACTGGGCATCACCAACAGCTCCTTCTAAGGTTTCCCTGTAAGTGCAGAGGAGGAACCGAGGGCTACATTTTTTAGAATGTGCTCATGTATCTGATTCAGGGTTAAAGTGTAAAAAGGCAGTCATTGGAGACCAACGGGGAAGTCTGGAGAGAAAGATGGAATGTTCCAAGCAGAATATGTGTTCCCTGAACTTGTGATAATTACCCACATTGGAATTTCAGATTGATATAAATCATTAGGAGATTCCCAGGGGTTCTTTTTTTTTTTTTTTTTTTTTTTTTTTTTTTAATTCCCAAGGGCTTTTGAGACTTTCAGACACTCCAGGCAAGATCCTGAGAATCCTGTTCTGGGGCTGAATCGTCTCTTTGGGTACTGATTTCCCTGACATTAACTTCCTTCCCCCTTCACTAGTGATATAAACTCATAATCCCAAATACTTAAGCCATCCATAATTTGAGAAAAATATATTGGTGCTTCTATATTAACATGGTGTTGAGTTTTACATTCTCTGTTCAAGTTGTTAGAATACCTTCATCACAATTTGGAGAATAACTTCTACCTGACCCTCCAAATGACTGCTGATTCCTCTTTCTAGCTCACTGGGCAAATTTTGCTCAGAGGAGTTTCTTCAATTATTTAAATTAAGTTAACATACAGCGTATTATTAATTTCAGGGGTAGAATTTAGTGATTCATTGTCGCTCTCGCCAGCAAGAACGACTCGGAGACTCAGGGAGCGGCGAACCTTTTTTTATTAATCGCTTTTTTCTTCCTCCTCTAACCCCGGGGAGCATGGGTTTTTATGCAGGCAGTGTTAACCAATCAGAATGCAGTGCTCATGCACCTCCCGCGTGAGTGGACCTAAATGAACAGCCAATCATATTCAGTCCCTTACAGCTCTTATAGTAGGCCTCCTGTACTGGCTCCCGACAATTCATCAGTTGCGTGGACCGCCCAGTGCTCATTCTATCATGTGCCCTCCTTAATGCCCATCCCCCAGTCAGCCCATCCCCTCCCCCAGCTCCCCGCCAGCAACCCTTAGTTTATTTCCTAGAGTTCAGTCCCTCTCTGTTTTCATCTGAATCCTTCCTTCCCTTCCTCTATGTCGATCTGCTTTGTTTCTTAAATTCCACTTATGAGTGAAATCATATGGTATTCGTCTTTCTCTGACTTATTTGGCTTAGCGTAGTACTCTCTAGTTCCATCCACGTCATTGCAAGTAGCAAGATTTTGTTCCTTTTGATGGTTGAGTAATATTCCATTAGATGATAGATAGATAGATAGATATCATTTCTTTATCAATTCATCTGTCATTGGGTTCTGGACTCTTTCCATATTGCAGACATTGTAGACATTGCTGCTATGAACAATTGGGGCACATGTGCCCCTTTAAATCAGTACTTTTGTATCCTTTGGGTAAATACCTAGTAGTGCAATTGCTGGGTTATAGGGTAGCTCTATTTGTAACTTTTTGAGGAACCTCCGTTCTGTTTTCCAGCGTAGCTGTACCAGTTTGCATTCTCACCAACAGTGTAAGAGGGTTCCCCTTTTCTCTGCATCCTCACCAACATCTGTTGTTTCCTGAATTGTTAATTTGAGCCATTTGGTCAGAGGAGTTTTTTTGTTTGTTTGTTTGTTTTGTTTTGTTTTTAAAGCGGTGAATTGACCCAGAGTTGTTAATTTTGGACATGGCTGAACTAGATAACAGCAGCAGAAAATGCAAAGATCTGAGTTCCATAAATGGTGACAGATTTCACAGCAAAACCTATAGTGAGCATTAAAGTTTGCTTCCTGGAGTATTTAAAAGTACTTTTGAATCTCTAATATCCTCAATCTACAATCTGTTTTTCCCTGCTAAATCTTTGTTAGAATGCAAATGAGGGAAAGGCAGAAAATAACCACATCTGTGACTGAACAGATAGATAGATAGATAGATAGATAGATAAACAACAGCCAGAATAAAGCCTTCAAAAGCATAACCAGCACATTGCCTGGTTACCTTAAGAGAAATGTCACTATTGCATTTTGTTGTTTAATGCTTTTGAATTATTAATGATTTCTAAAAATTCCTTAACCGTAAAGACTAGTCCTTTATCTTTTCAACACAATATGGCACAGATTGAGGACATGAAAGGGATTTTTAATGGACTCCAGGACAATGAAGAAGGATAAATTTGTTTAAAGCACTTGGATTTAGAGAAACAGGTCATTTTCTCTTAAGAGCTTTATTGACAGGAAAGCCAACATTCTCTTGTAGTGCTACTTTGGATGAGCATATTTTGAAAGTGTTTTTCTCCCTCCTTTTAAATAGAATTTATTTTCTGGAGCAGTTTTAGGTTCACAGCAAAATTGAATGAAAAGGGAATGTCCTACAACATCCTCCAATATCTATAACCCACCCCACCCCCAAAATGGACCCGACATTCCTGTATCTTTATCACTCCAATTCCATAGTTTATATTAAGGTTCAATCTTGGTGAACATCTGTTCACCCAAAACGGTACATTTTATGGGTTTTATTTTTTAGCAAATGTAAATGTCACATATCCACCATTATAGGATCATACAGAATAGTTTCACTGTCCTTAAAATCCTCTGTGCTTAGTGTTCACCCCTACCATCCTCATCCCTCCCCAGTAGCCCTGATAGTTTTACTGTCTCCGTAATTTTGGATTCCACAGCTGGAATCACACAGTAATTAGTAAAGTGCCCTTAAGATTCCTCCATGTCTTTTTCGGGTCCTAGAGCTCTTCGCTTTGGTTTTGCTGTTGTTTTTTAAGTGCTGAATAATATTCCATTGTTTGGATGGACCGAAATTTATTCATTCATTCACGTCCTGCAGGACATCTTGGTTGTGTCCAAGCTTTGGCAATTAAGAATAAATCTGCTTATAAACCATCTGTGTGCAGGTTTTTGTGTGAATATGTTTTCAACTCCTTTGCATAAATACCAAGCAATGTGATTGCTGGATTGTTTGCTATGAGTATGTTTAGTTTTGTGAGACTGTCTGTCTTCCAAAGTGGCTCTACCATTTCCCTTCTCACCAGCCATAAATGAGATGCTTGCTGCTATATATCCTCACCAGTATTTGGTTTTGCTAGTGTTCTGGAACTTGGCTGTTCTAAGAGGTGTGTGTAGTGGTATCTCAGAGCTGTTTTAATTTGCATTTCCCTAGTGACATACGACTCAGAGGATATTTTCGTATGCATATTTGCCAAGTGCGTATCTTCTTTAATGAGGTGGTTGTTCAGATCTTTTGCCCGTTCTTTAACTGAATTATTTTCTTTTTCAGAATTCCTTTTATATTTCGAAGTGAATGTTTTTGACATAATTCCCAAAGATGTGATCTATGGCATAAGAAAATGCAGAAGGGTCATTGATAATGATTTTGGTGTGGTTCCCCACAAATACAAATACATGAGGTATTAATTCCTTCCAGAGGGAGAAGTACCACTATGCTAATGACGTTGGCTTTTCCAAATGAAATATTATTGGAATAGGAGAAGTTGGGAAATGATCATTATGTAGGTTTAAATACACACGAAGCATGAAAAACGAATCTTAAAAGCTGCCAAAGTCTGTCACTTTTCTAACAGAGAATATGTTCAATTATAGAATCACTCTGTTCTCAACCATAGTTATATAAAACCAATAGATGATTATAGATAAGTAGGTAGAGTACTATAGGAAAGACTTCCTTCCCCCAGGAATTCAGAAATCCCAGTTATGGTGGTTTTGTTCTATGGAATTTGAAACCAGTTTGCTTTGTATCCTTGGTGATGGCTGACTGAAAGCCTTAAATTCTCAAATTCTTACATGAGGAACAGCAGCTTCAACCGAAAAGAAACTACTTCCACAAATGATTTAAGAAAAAAAAAAAAAATAATGATAAGCGGAACAATGGTTGTTCTGACTTGGTCCATAGTTCACTTAAGGTCTCTGGGTCTTATCTTCTGGATCATAAATAACTCATGCTTCAAACTGTAGGAAAGTCGTATTAACTCAATACCAGTTAAAAACAAGAAAGGGGACTAGAAGAAAATCTATTTAAGTTCTTTCCGTAAAAAAAAGAAAAATGCTTAAAAAACATACTACAGTGTATATACCAGAAAATACACTAAAATATATTAAAGATATACTAAAATATACTAAAGATATCAGAAACTAGCATTAGGAACATTTAAAACCAGGCATTTTGACCACTTCCTCCAGAAATAGCACGGCCACGCATTTTGGAGGTCCTTTAATAAGTATTAAAGGGCTTTGCAAGAATTGCAAGAATAAGAATTACTTGTGTTCGGAGAATTGTATCAGGTATGAAAAGATAGAATGTTACCTCCTAAGCTCTAAATGATGTCAGTCATCCCCAGGCTGGTGCAAATTAACGAAATTAGTGTATGTATATTTCTGGCACAGGGAAAATTAGTAAAGCCTTTTTTTTTTTTTTTCTTTCCTTGTAGGCCCCATTTCCTAAGGCAGGGCTTGAACTCATCATGACCCTGTGACCACCTACTGAGTCAGCTAGGCTTACTGGTTTGGCCCAGTAAGAGAGCTACTAATTGCAGAGAAGTGAGATGGGGAAATCAGAGGGGGAGTCGAACCATGAGAGACTGTGGACTCTGAGGAACTAACTGAGGGTTTTGGAGGGAAGGGGGGTGGGAGGTTGGGTGAGCCTGGTGGTGGGTATTGTGGAAGGCATGTACTGCCTGGAGCACTGGGTGTGGTGCATAAACACTGAATTCTGGAACACTGAAAAGAAATTTAAAAAAATAAAAATTTAAAAACAAACAAACAAACAGGGTTATGGTAATTCAAAATTAGCTTGGTATTGTCACTTTAGATTTGGCCATAAAGACTGGGGTTTTCTCACTGGCACCAGGGTGACTCAGTCAGTTAAGCTTCTGACTTTGCTTCAGGTCATGTTCTCAGGGTACCGGGATCAGGCCCGCAATGAGCCCCGCACAGGGCTCCATGCTCAGTGGGAGTCTGCTTGTTCCTTTCTCTCAGCCTCTCCTTCTGCTCACACTCTCAAATAAATAAATAAAATCTTAAAAAGAAATAACCCTGAGGTTTTCTGTGGCAAAGCTGAGATCTAGAAAGAAGCACATGGCTACTCAAGACACAGAAATCTTCATTTATTAAGCTCGAAAAGGAAAAGAAAATTTCTCACCATTGGATTTTGACAAGGATAGAATACGTCCTAGAATTTTCAAGGTGGAGCCGAAAATCTTGTTTTCTCAATATTTTCTCTTCTTTCTTTCCTTTTTTTTGGGGGGGGGGGTGTGGAGAGGGTGGGTGGCAGTGGAGAGCTAGGGGAGGTGGAGAGAGCACAAGGCAAGTCATTTCGCCTAACCTTCAGTTTCTGCTGCTGTAAAACAGAGGTAATAAGACTCCCCCCGCACGAACTTGTCATGAGAGCCAATTAACTAATAACTGTGAACTCAGTGCATGCAACGTCTAATCCAAGATAAAATGCCATTTGTGTTACTCATCAGGACACGCAAGTGATAGACACAGAGAGAGAGAGAGCCAATACTTTGTACCTCTCTGACCATGCTCTTTCTGGACAACTGCCAAGACTATAAGCAAGTTTGTAGCCAAAGCGTCCATCATGATGCTTTAAGGCATAGTAGGTTCCCTACCTGGTATGCAGCAGCTGCTTTTCGGGTGTTTGGCACACACAGGGGTGCTATGCCATTTTTTGCATTTCTGCAGGTCTCTTTCTACTCGCTGACAGTGACGTGCACACGTCTGGTTGCTTTCAGCCCATTTCATGGATTCATTTGTATCTGTGCCCTTAGAATATGCCTTCAAACCTCAAACCTCAAACGTGAGGTCTGTCTTCCCTCTTTGACAAGGTTCATGAGGTGGTGTTTGCCAATGTGTAACCTCCCTCATCTTGCTGTTTCCTCAATCAGGAGACGATGGTTTGACTTTCCTTCCAAATTCATCCCTAATGTGCTTTAAATGTCAATTATAAGAACCTCTGCAAAATGTTTTATTTTTTTACAGTTCTTTTATTTTTTTAACTGTTTCTGGGTATCCATTAAAGATAATCAGAAGACTTTGAAAACATTTAAGTTGATTACATCTTTTACTAAGTATATAAAATTGTTTAAGTGTCATGGATAATATATATGAAACAATTGATCGTCCTGCCTCCACCCCAATCTAGGTAGCTGATTTTCTTAGTCAACTACCAGCAGATTTCATTTTGGGAGCAGTAGAAAGGAAAACATAGTTCCAATTATTTAGCAAGTACTTGGGTGAAGAGTTTATGCTACCTGAGGCCAAGGATACCTATGAATACTGAGCACTGATATTCTTAAAATATTTTTCAAATATGAAGACTGTTCCCATTTTATGGATCTTTGGCTGATTTTTTATTTAAGACACAAGTCCTCCTACTCAAGGGAAATGCTGGAGACACTGGCTGTGACGGGAGATCGTTACAGGATTTGTGTCCCCTTTGTGCCCATGGTTCTTGCCCATGTCACTTCAAAGAATAAAGAGGTACACCAGACAGAGAGTGGCGGGCGGCAAGGCAATGTTCATTGAGCAAGAGTACAAAGCTCTCTGAGTGGGTTGTCCCAGGAGTTTCTAGGTTTAGGGGTTTCTATGAGCACTTTTGTGAGCTTTCTTAAGCAATCATGGTCATGTATCAGTCTGACTATTAGGTTAATGTCTACATGCTGATGGTCTTTTTTTGCTGACATCTCGGCGTTTCAGTCTTAACTGCCCCTTGCCCATGATATTGACAAACACTTTCATGGTTAATTGTCTTATTTTAGGACATTTTTGCAGAAGTCATTTTCGTAAAGACTGCAAAGCAGAATGTCCCTCTCTAAGCTACAAAGCAGGATGTCAGTGCTGTTTGATCTTAGTGGTCCTGAATCTGTATTATCTTTTGGGAGCACTGATCCTGACTCCCTCACTGTCCAGTTAGCTGCATTTGCACTGATGACTAGAGAATCTTCTTTAAGGTACAATGGCTGTCTTTATTAAAAGCACTTATGTGAAAAAAAACAAAAAACACAAAATACCCCACTTGTATGTTTGAGTTGAGATCTCAGTTAGTCTCCCCCTTTTAAAATTTTATTTTGTTTTTTGGGGCGCCTGGGTGGCTCAGTGGGTTAAGCCGCTGCCTTCGGCTCAGGTCATGATCTCAGGGTCCTGGGATCGAGTCCCGCATCGGGCTCTCTGCTCAGCAGGGAGCCTGCTTCCTTCTCTCTCTCTCTGCCTGCCTCTCAGTGTACTTGTAATTTCTCTCTGTCAAATAAATAAATAAAATCTTTAAAAAAAAATAAATAAAAAAAATAAAATTTTATTTTGTTTCCAAATGTTCCAAGATTCACTATTTATGCACCACACCCGGTGCTTCTTGTAATATGTGCCCTCATTACCCACCACCAGGCTCACCCATTCTTTCACCCCTCTCCCCTCCAAATCCCTCAGCTGGTTTCTCAGAGTCCATAGTCTCTCATGCTTCATCTCCCCCTCCGATTTCCCCCAATTCAATTTTCCTTTCCTTCTCCAAATGTCCTCCATGTTATTCCTTCTGCTCCACAAGGAACTGGGACCATATGATAATTGACTCTCTCTGCTTGACTTCTTTCACTCAGCATAATCTCCTCCAGTCCCATCCAGGATGATACAGAAGTTGGGTATTCATCCTTTCTGAGGGAGGCGTTATATTCCATTGTATATATGGATCATATCTTCTTTATCCATTCGTTTGTTGAAGGACATCTTGGCTCTTTCCACAGTTTGGTGATGGTGGCCGTTGCTGCTGTGAACATTGGGGTACAGATGGCCCTTCTTTTCACTACATCTGTATCTTTGCGGTAAATATGCAGTATTGCAATTGCAGGGTCGTAGGGTAGCTCTATTTTTAATTTCTTAAGGAATCTCGACACAGTTTTCCAACGTGGCTGCACCAACTTGCATTCCCACCAACAGTGTGAGAGGGTTCCCTTTTCTCCACATCCTCTCCAATACATGTTGTTTACTGTCTTGTTAATTTTGGCCATTCTAACTAGTGGAAGGTAGTATCTCAATGTGGTTTTGATTTGAATCCCCCTGATGGCTAATGATGAGGAACACTTTTTCATGTGTCTGTGGGCCAGAATAAACATTGTTGTAAGGACTATACAGCCCAGAGCAATTTATACTTTCAATGCCATCCTAATCAAAATTCCACCAGCATTTTTCAAAGTGCTGGAACAAACCATCCTAAAATTTGTATGGAACCAGAAAAGACCCCGAATTGCTAAGGAAATGTTGAAAAAGAAAAACAAAACTGGGGGTATCATGTTGCCGGATTTCAAGCTTTACTACAAAGCTGTGATCACCAAGACAGCATGGTACTGGCACAAAAACAGACACATAGACCAGTGGAACAGAGCAGAGAGCCCAGATATGGACCTGCAACTCTATGCTCAAATAATCTTCAATAAAGCAGGAAAAAATATCCAGTGGAAAAAAGACAGTCTCTTTAATAAATGGTGCTGGGAAAATTGGACAGCTATGTATAGAAGAATGAAACTCGACCATTCTCTTACATTATACACAAAGATAAACCCAAGAAGAGAACCTTATTTAGCATAACACAGTATTTCCATAGTTTTCTTTGATGAAGGGAGATAGACCTGTAACAATTGAAATTGAGTCTCATATCACTCACTCAAGGTGAAATTTAACTTATTTAGATCCTTTAAAAAAAAAGATTTTATTTAAAAAGGAGAAGGGGGTTGAGGGAAATTGGAAGGGGAGGTGAACCATGAGAGATTATGGACTCTGAAAAACAATCTGAGGGGTTTGAAGGGGTGGGGGGTGGGAGGTTGGAGGAACTAGGTGGTGGTGTTGGAGAGGGCACAGATAGCATGGAGCACTGGGTGTGGTGCAAAAAACAATGAATACGGTTATGCTGAAAATAAATTAAAAAAATAAAAAAAGACTTTATTTATTTTGAGAGAGAGAGAGCACACAGGGGGAGGGGCACAGTGAGGGAGAGAGAGAATCTCAAGCAGACCCCATGCTGAGCATGAAGCCCAACTTGGGGCTCAGTCTCACAACTGTAGATCAAGACCTGAGCCAAAATCAAGAGTCAGATGCTTAACCCACTGAGCCACCCAGGTGCCCTTAGGTCCTTTTCCTTTATTAAAGTATGGCAGGGGTGAATTCAGCTTGACATATGCAGGAACTTAGGAATTGCAAAGCATCCTTATGTACTAGGCTTTAAGTCCAGCCCACATGCTACAGACCATCCCACTGTGTGGAAATACAATTGTCTCTTGGAAGTCACTCCTGATTGGAGGGATAACAGTAGATGCTGATCAGATTAAGAGAGAAAGAATGGTGGTTAATGCTTTGAAATCTCCAGACAGATTCAGAGTGGTCTGCATAACATATCAGGAAAGAGCTGAAGTAGACTTGCTAGAGCTTGCTGAAGAGATGAATTTCTCTGCTAATCCCAACAATTGTCATTTTATCTGTAGACTACACATTCAAAATATTTCAGTATAAACAGTGATATGTGTATGTACACAAATTAACTGCAGTGTATTCTTTAGGGGCCTTCATTAGCATTTGAAGAACACTAATCATAATATATCCTGGGCAATTTAAATGATATTCAAGGGAACTACTTATATAATATTTGATCTCATTTTACATGATAATTTTAGAGCAAATGCACTGCATTTTCATGGGCCATAGCTACATAGTACCTTTTAATACATTGCTATTACAAATAACATATATTGCATATAATCCATTTCATATAATAAATACACACATGACTTGGGTGCCTCGAACTTTTGAATATTTACTTACGTATTTATTTAACTATAGATTATGCTCTTTTTGTGCTTTATTTATTTACATTTGTTTTAACGTCCGGTAGCTGTTTTGGTTTATTCTGTATCACCCATAATCCCTGCTTGGGTTTCCATATCTGATCTTCCTTTAGAATTTGAAACAATTTCTTGATTATGACCTTGAAGTCTTCCCACCAAGTTGCCTTGTTTTTTTCCTGTTAAAATGCTCAGTTAGGGACCCTGATATCACTCTTTTACTCTGATATAAGAAGCATAGCCTAATGGATGCACGTGTAGACTCCAGAATTAGCCCAACACAGCTTGAATCATGATGCCGTATTTATGGCTATGTGACCTTGAGGATATTATCTAACTTCCTAGTTTAGCACTATTCTTCACCTGTAAAACTGAATACTAATAGTATCTAGTTGTTGGGGATTATATTATATACTAAACACCTGAAACATAAGTATAAATGCAGAGTAAGTGCTTAAAACTTATCATCAATGGCAATCGTCATTTCAAAAGGATAGCCTTCGTTTTTTTCTCTTGACAATTGGTAGTAATATTGTTTTTCTTGCTAGGTGATATGTTAAGAATTTTACTTAAATTCTCTGACCCACTCTTCTCCGAAATACTGAAGAATGTACTAACACTGTCAACATTTTACAGATGAGAAAAACGGGTTTTGAGAGTTTGATACAGGATGTGTCCAAGGTTGTATGAAGAGTAAGTGGTTGGAGGGAAATGGGCTAGAAAAAAATCAAACAAAATGTCGATATTGAAGGGAAAAGGTTCTTGAATAACTCTGAAATACAAATAAAACTAGAATGAAAACATGTGAGAAAAAAAAAATGGAGTAATGATTAAGTTAGCCAACACTCTGGGAAGATAATAATCAATTTTGTTCGTTATTACTTCTTCGTAGTTTATATTAGTGTAACTTAAGAAATAGTTTTGCGTCACCATGGGGAAAATTTCTGATTTGTGGTTATATAGGTTATATTCTTAAATAGCTCCTATCATACAGTTTTCTCAGAAATAACCAAAGAACTGTTTATGTATTTCTTTATCTCTTGGCCAGTCCAGAACCAAGATTCCCAAGCACATCAAGTCTTACAAAGTGCTGGAACCCCACAGTAAGGGTTCAACAAAGATGGGTTGAATGATTGGTAATTGTACAACCACTTCAAATATTTTTAGTAAGAATCTAAGCAACTTTTGAATCTTGAAATTCCAAACTCTCCAGTAGATTTAAAAAATGAGAGTTCTGTTATCTGCATGAGAAAGCCCAGGGACACAAAGGTTAGTAGGTCATGAAGGAGAATGATGGGGAAATGTGTGACACAAAGTTCTGCATGTTAGAGATAATTCACAGAGCTTCCAGATAAGATCCCCAAACCAGATTGCTTATTCTTTCGCAAGTGAACACTTTGACAGTTTCCAAGTAGGAAAATCAGAGGTTTTTGCCGTTATCCTGTGCTTATAAACTGAGGAAAATTGATTTGGACCTACAATGCCCTTAGAATACATTCTTTATCATTCAAAGTTAAGATGTGATGCAGAATTACAAATACAGTGACTTAAATTCCTCAATTTATTCTGCCAGGATATAAAAAACAAACAAACAAACAAACAAAACCCCCAAACAACCCCAAACCCAAAACAAACAAAAAGTGCCTTAAGTGGCATGAAGAACTTCTCTCCATCCAGGCACAACTTGTTTTAAAGCATTCCCTGCTGTTCTTCAATCTGCTCTTCAATCTTTTGGAAAAGCAGTAAAAGAACTCAGTCCTTTGCTCCTGAAAACCTTCCCCGTCCCTGATCCCCTCGACATTGATAATGAGATTCAGCTATGAGGGAGCATTCTTAGGCAGTCTTTAATCATCTAGACGTACCATGCTCATTTATGGGAGGTCCTGGAATAGGCTTCAGTAGAGCACACAGGACATCGTGTTCTGTCTAAAAGGCTTCAGTTAAATGCTGGGGACATCAAAACAATCACCTGGTTTCCTCTGAAAGAGAAGTTCTCGTGGTTAGGCGGCTGGGTCTACTGCTTGCTGGCACTCAATGCTGCACTTGCAACATTACAACTTTCAGGGTTCCAAGGATGAATTTAATACAAGACAGCATCCGTGAATCTATCTTAAAACGAACATCTCCAATTTTCTGAGATTTCTGAAATATCAGAAACCTACCACACATCGTCTCCATGGGGGAAGAAAATTAAGTTCAATAAGTTCAATTAAATTCAGTATAAGTCTTGAGGCACAACCCTATCCAACATAATATTGGGAGGAAGAGAGGAGGAATGTGGGAGTCCAATAGAGCCGATTACAATACGGACCCCACGAGGCTGACCAACTGTCCTCGTTTACCAGGGATTGAGTGTCCTGGCAAAGACCTCAGCAAACCAGGCAGAGTTTGGAGAGTCTCTCTGTACCACTTCCTTGGGCAAACCATTTCATCCTTCAAGTAGAAACTATGACCTCATTTATTACATACATTATACGCAGATAGGGTATTTTCTTTGCTAGGATGATTTTGAAGATTTTATGGGATCACACAGCTATTTATTAAGTGCTATGTGCCCGATCTTGTGGCAAGTATTTTATGTACTTGATTTTATTGAATCCTTGAAGTTCAACAAAGGGCAGCTCAGAGCAGCTTGATTCTCTCTGCCTGAGTTTGAACTGTGGTTCCTCTGCTCACTAGTTATTTGAACTTTAATCTCTGAAACATGTTTCTCAGCTGTAAAATGGTAATAGTTTCAACTTCACAGAGCTACCGTTAGGACAATGTCTGGAACAGAGTAAACAGGCATGGCCTCTACTTTTATGGCCGTTCCTTTCTCATGGTGGTAGACGGGGGTTGGGGGGAGGAATAACCCCAAATAATAATAATAATAATAATAATAATAATAATATTAAATGATTTTGGAATTCACAAGCATCTTGACAATAGAGTGTTTTGTAATAGAAAACTCCTCCTGAAGATGGGGCAGGGTCTACTTTATAGGGAGCTATACAGACAGAGTCTGTCTGGAGAAATAACATTTGGGCTGAATTTGAAAATGAGAAAGGAACCAGCCATGGGAAGAGGTACCAGCTCATGCCTGATGGAAGAAATGGCAAGTGCAAAAGGCCTGAGGCAAGAATAATTTTGCAGGTGCCGAGGAACGGAAGGGAGACCAGTAAGGCAAGAACTGACGTTCTTGGAGAGTCCCAGAGATGGGAATGCCATGGCACCTGGGGGTAAATGGTTTGGTCACCAGCAGAAACACCAGTATTTAATGATACAAACCAAAAGCAATCAAAATTCTCTTCTGATCTCTCCCAGGCAATGAAACAACTTTCATAAAGGATGTGTAGCCAAGTGTCAGCAAAATCTGCTAGAAAATGATCCAGAATGTGTCTTCAGAAATAGCCGTAAGCTAGAAACACACATAGAGCATCACCGGAACATTTGGGGAGGAGCATGGATGGTGTGAGTCATGAGGGTGCAGGAGCTCTGGGAACCCTCTCTTCTCCCTCATTTAATATACCTCTCCCTTATTCAACCAGGCAAAGTAAGCACTGATGACTTTTGAGGGAATACAAATAAAATTGCATTTTTTTTTTTTTTTTGGTTTTACTTTCTGAGAAATGTCTCTGATCTTATAAACTGTAGAGTTTAATGTTCCAACATGCATTTTCCCAAAAGAAAATGCCATCCTATTGCTGTTCTAGCTTGCTGGGGGAAAAAAGAAATCCATTTTCAACGAAAAGAAAGCAGTGTGCGCTCTTTTATCATGCATATGTGTGTTCTTGGGGCTAATTTGAAATAATTATCTCTCTCTTCAAAAATCCACATCAACCAAATATTTTGACAGCCTGATGTTCTACTCTTAGCAACTGCCTTAGGCTCACACCAGATTCTCCATGGAAATGTACTACTAGGAAGTTAATACCTAAATTCCATTTTCAGTTTTTATTTTAGTGAGCTCGTTCCTGGTGACAATGTAAGAATGGATAATAAGTTTCAAAGAAGTTGAAAGAATAAGAAGCACCTTAGAGAGATGGTTTAGAAGAAATGTTGCATGAGACATACTTTACAGGAAGTAAAGGTAGAGAGTAGAGTCAGATGTTGCTGAAAACAAGGACAATGTATGGGAGATTAGAGGAATAGAGAGATAGTTATTATTTAATTATTCTTGTGAAATGTTATCCTGGCCAAAGCTTTTCTGAGGTCCCTGCAAAATGTAAAGTCTGATACTGTGATTATGTGAATTACACATCTGTATTCCCCACATCTTCACTAGATTTTACCAGTGATGTTCCTGTCCTTCATCAAAGAAGTACCACTAGCAATAGTCAGAGATGATCCAGCCATGTGCAAACCATATCCAAAATTACAGGCAATATTTATAATTGTAATTGAATATCTATCATTCTAACACCTGTCTTGACTCTTCCATGTTCTTTTAAAACTTTTATCCAAGTTTTCAATACTAATTTTTTAGTTAGCCATCAATCTGAGAACTTACAGTATATAGATTCATTTTCTTAGCTTTTGATTTTGGTCTAATATTAGAGTTATAGAAGAGTTGCAAAAGTAACACGGAGAATTATTTAACAGTTCACTCGGTATCCCCTAATGTTAGCATCTTATAAAACACATTAAAATGATCAAACCAGGAATTAATCTTAGCACAATACTGTTAACTCTAGACCTTATTTGAATTTTGCCAGTTCCTCTACATATATCCTGTCTGTGCTGTAGAATCCAACTGAGGATTTCACATCAAACTTAGTTTCTATGTCTGTTGAGTTGTCTCCAGTAACAATGCCTCAATCTTTCCTTGTCTTCCAGATTTTGACACTTTTGATGACTACTGTTTGGCTCTTTTGTAGAAAGTCCAGTTAGGGTTGTCCAAACTTTTGTTTCCTCCTTAGAATGATGCTCTGTTTTGTTGTTGTTGTTGTTGTTGTTTTCAAAAAATCATAGAATCGAGGTTGTGTTCTCCTCAACTGATCCTATCACGGCATTCATAACATTGTGTGTTACTACGGTTCATGTTCTTGATTTCCTTGGTTAAAGTGTTATCTGCTGCATTTATACACTGCAAAATTAGCATTTTTCCTTCTGTATCTGGGAGAAGATAATAAATATTCTTTTTTTTTTTAATTTGACAGACAGCGATCACAAGTAGGGAGAGAGGCGGGCAAAGAGAGAGAGAGAGAGAAAGAGGGGGAAGCAGGCTCCCTGCTGAGCAGAGGGCCCGATGCAGGGCTTGATGCCAGGACCCTGAGACCATGACATAAGTGGGAGGCAGAGGCTTTAACCCACTGAACCATCCAGTTGCCCCGAAGATAATAAATATTCTGAGTAAGATACTTTGGGGGGCACCTGGGTTGCTTAGTGGGTTAAAGCCTCTGGCTTCTGCTCAGGTCATGATCTCAGGGTCCTGGGATCAAGCCCCGCATAGGGCTCTCTGCTCAGCGGGGAGCCTGCTTCCTCCGCTCTCTCTGCCTGCTTCTCTGCCTACTTGTGATCTCTGTCTGTCAAATAAATAAATAAAATCTTTAAAAACAAAAAAAGATACATTGGGACCATGTGATTATCCCGATCTCCTCAAAAATGTATAATTTTAATACCTTTAGTGCTCATTAGTAGATCCTGCCTGCCACAGTGGGGTTTGCATACCAGTGATACTTCATTCCCTTCTTTCTTTCTAAATGTAGTAATAGAAATCTTATGGGGGCACCTGGGTGGCTCATTGGCTAAGCTTCCAACTCTTGATTTCAGATCAAGTCACAATCTCAGGGTCATGAGATGGAACCCTGCATGGGGCTCCGCGCTCAGCATGGGGTCTGCCTGAGATTCTCTCTCCCACTGCCCCTCCTCCTACTTGCACTAAATACATGACATACATACATACATATCTTTAAAAAATAGAAATCTTATGCAAGAAAGAGCTGTCTCTTCTGAGACATTTATTTTTTCATTCAATTATTCAGTTTTGTATGGGCTCATGGATGATTATTTTGTTCAAGAACTGATAGTCCAATATAATTATTATTACTATTTTGCTCAGATTATCCTACACTTGGCCATTAGGACACTCTTCTACTTGGATTCTGTGTTCCTTCTGCTATGCCCTATCCTCTTCTGAACACACTCTTATTTTTGGTGCTACAAATGCTCCAGGCTCATGGTGCATTTCCTCTGCCCTAACCCTGCCATCGATCACCTCTTCAGGGACCCCCTGGTTCCTCTGATTGGAGAGCGGTGTTTAGGAACCAACATCTGGGTGCTGCTGGGGCTCATTGTTACCAGAGTTTCATTGCTTCCAGGCCCTCCCAGCAGACAGAGCTAGGAAATGTATGTATGGACATATAATAACCCCTACACACATAGGTACACACACACACACACACACACACACACACACACACCCATCTGTGTGTGTGTGTATGTGTGTGTGATTTTATAGTGATGACTCTGGTTCCAATCTAAAGCCACAGGGTTTATTTTAGCCTTCCTCTTTTATTATTTGTAACTTCTTCCTCCAACAGTGACACAGAAGGCTTTTGTTATATTTAAAAAGGCTTTTTTTTCCCTCCAATGTGATACCTACGTGAAGTTGTAATGCAGAGCGCCTGGGTGGCTCAGTGGGTTAAGCCTCTGCCTTCAGCTCAGGTCATGGTCTCAGGGTCCTGGGATCAAACCCCGCATGCGGCTCTCTGATCGGCAGGGAGCCTGCTTCCTCCCTTCTCTCTCTGCCTGCCTCTCTGCCTACTTGTGATCTCTCTCTCTCAAATAAATAAATAAAATCTTTAAAAAAAAAAGTTGTAATGCACTAACTAACCAATACCTTTGTGAGAGATAGATTTTCTAACTGGAATCAAGACTTGCGTATAGTTCTTTTGATAGATTTATTTATTTATTTATTTGGGAGAGTGAGTGAGGGTTAGGGGAGGAACTGAAGGAGAGGGAGAGAGAGAGACTCTCAAGAAGACTCCATGTTCAGGGCCAAGCCTGACACAGGACAGGATCCCACGATCCTGAGACCATGAACTGAGCCAAAACCAAGAGTCAGACACTCATCCAAACCAGCCACCCAGGTGCCTAGTTCTTGTGATCTTTAGAGTACAGAATCTGGTCAAGAAGTTGTCTCCCAAAGCTACTTACTTTACTTATTTCCTTCCCCACCCCTCCAGTATGGTTTTATATTTTGTAATTCAGTTGCGTTCATTTGATATAGTTTTATTACATTTTGGGGTTCTTCTAGTACATTGTGATGGATTTTAATATTTCATTAATTTGGGAAGGTGGTTAATTACAATGGCTTTAAAGGTCAGAGCTATATCAGAAGAAACACAGTGTCATACCATTTCTCCTCACTCTGACAACCCCATTCCTGCTTATCCCTTCTTTCTACTTTTCCACCATCCCCCTCTAAGTGACCAATCTATTTCTGTCCCTGATTATCTTTTTTCTGTTGTGCAAATAAGAATATACCTGTATAGTTTCTTACATTCCCTTCTTTGTTGCTTAAAGACTAGCCTATTCTAGGTTATCTTTTGTTAATTTTTTTTTCTTAACATTATATCCTGGATATCGCTCTCTCATTCCACAGAGATCTTACCCATTTTTAACAGCTGTATAGAAATCCATCAGGTGGGCATACCATAATTCATTTAACCACTTTGTTATGTATGGGGATTTAGGTTTATGCATTATTTCTAATTGCAAACAGTGCTGGAAGGAATAACCTTGGACATATATACTTTCCTATTACTGTATGTGTATCTTCAAGGTAGGTCCCTGGAAGTGTGATTATTGTGTCAAAGGGCAAGTGCAAATATAGTTTTGTTGGGTGATACTAAATTTTCTTTCAGAATGTGCAAAATTGTATTCTTGCCAACAATGCATGGCAATGTCAATTTCCCCAGTCTTCTCCAATAGACTGCATTGTGACTTTTTTTAAGGTTAGTCTATTGGTTAAAAAAGAAATACTTTTGGGGTGCCTGGGTGGCTCAGTAGGTTAAAGCCTCTGCCTTCGGCTCAGGTCATGATCTCAGAGTCCTGGGATCGAGCCCCACGTTGGGCTCTCTGCTCAGCATGGAGTCTGCTTCTCTTCCTCTCTCTCTCTGCCTGCCTCTCTGCCTACTTGTGATCTCTGTCTGTCAAATAAATAAATAAAATCTTAAAAAAAAAGAAATACTTTTTTAAATCAGGGTTTTAATTTTTATTTAATTATAAGTGTGTATTTTTCAAATATTAGATGCCTACTTTTACCTTATATTATGAATTGCCTGTTAATAATTTTTCCTATTTCTATCAAGTCGTTTTCACATATGTAGTTTTCAGTATTTTAAAAATTCTCAAATGTAAACATAATAGCCACTTATCTTTGATACATGTTGTAAATATTTTCTCCTTTTTGTCAATTGTTTTTTGACTTAATGGTTTCACCATGCAAATTTATCATTTTTTTTGTTTTATCGTCAATGGATTGTGAATTATAAAAACCTTCTTCTTGGGGTTCCTGGGTGACTCAGTCATTAAACGTCTGCCTTCAGCTCAGGTCATGATCCCAGGGTTTTTGGATTGAGCCCTGCATTGGGCTCTCTGCTTGGCGGGGGGTCTGCTTCTCCTTCTCCCACTCCCTCTACTTTGTTCCCTCTCTTGCTGTGTCTCTCTTTGTCAAACAAATAAAATCTTAAAAAAAAAAAAAAAACAAGAAAATCTTCTTCTGTTATCAAGGTCAAAAAGGAATCCATCCATGTTTTCATCTATTATTTGCATAGATTTTTTAAACCCCCCACATTTAATTTTTTATTTTTATTAGTATTTTTATTATTTATTATTTTTTTTATTTAACCCCCCATTTATTTATTTTTTTAAAGATTTTATTTATTTATCAGAGAGAGAGAGAGGGAGAGAGAGCGAGCACAGGCAGACAGAATGGCAGGCAGAGGCAGAGGGAGAAGCAGGCTCCCTGCAGAGCAAGTAGCCCGATGTGGAACTCAATCCCAGGATGCTGGGATCATGACCTGAGCTGAAGGCAGCTGCTTAACCAACTGAGCCACCCAGGCGTCCCAACCCCCCCATTTATATCCCTGATCCAGTTTGGGCTTTATTCTCATGTATAGTGTGAGGTGTGAATATAATTTTATTGATTTTATTCAAATGGCTACTTCATTGTTTCAGCACCATTTGTTAAAAAGACCATCTTTTCCAGATAGATTTGAAATGCTACACTTATGCACTTAGCTTCCATATGTTTTTGAGCCCATTTCTTAACTTTCTATTCCATTCCATGAGTGTACTTCTTTGATCATACATCAACACCACAACTTTTAGTTTTGGAAGCTTTGCTGTCTATATCTCATTATAGCTAATTCCCTTGGTCTTTTTTTCCCCCCTCTTTTGTGTGCATTTTGCTGGAGAGTTTTTCCTATTTGTTTATCTAAATAGATTTTATTATCAGGTTGCCTAATTCTCTACATGGCTCACTTAATATTTTCATCTGAGATTGCCTATAGACTTTACAAGGATGTCAGAAAGTTCTGACATCCTTGTAAAGTCTAATCTGCCTATCTAAGAACAGATTATTAGTACTTTCCTATTTGTTTAAGTCTACTTTTATGTCTCTCAGTAGTGTTTAAAAGTTTTCTTCATATAGAGGTACCTGGGTGGCTCAGTCAGTTAAGCATCTGCCTTTGGCTCAGGTCATGATCCCAGGATCCCAAGTCCCACATCAGGCTTTCTGCTCAGTGGGGAGTCTGCTTCTCCCTCTGCCTCTGTCCCTCTCCCCTGCTTGTGCACTCTTTCTCTCTCTCTCAAATAAATAAAATCTTTAAAAAAAATAAATAAAACTTTTCCTCATATAGTCTTGCATATTTTCTGCACTTATTCTAAGTATCGAATCTTCATGGATTCAGTTTTATTTTCTGATCTTTAAAATATGTAAGTGTTTGCCATACCTCCGCAAGTGTACATAATAAACAGTTATGCAACATTTCACTGGAATTACTGTGGTTTTGCTGTGAGAAATTTCACTTTGTCTGACTATTCCTACTGCATATCATGCTACATTAAGTAATTTCATTTCTTTCTTACTTTGGGATGATTTCCTATAAGCGGGTTATTATGTCTTTAAATGCAGTTCAAAATGTATTCCTTAAATGGCTTAATCAATTTATAGTGTCAACAGCATTAAATAACTTTGCCTGCTTTATTGCATCCTCTTTTTTGCAGTGATCAAGGATGAATTTTAAATGTGGTTATTTGAGAGGGACAAAATGTCATTTCCCTTTAATTTTTAATGGTTTTAATATCTCTCTGCTTATCCTATTTATGAGTTTTACTTGTTCTAGTTTGAATTGTTTATTAGCTGTCTGGTTTTCATAAATGTTTTATTGTACTCAGTATAATTCTGAAGATCTGGCAAATCTGTTCATTTTAACCAATATCTTTGTGCTAAAACTTCATATTCTCCCGGAGGTATATCCAAGCACCTTCACTTAAGATGTGTGTTCTTAGATGCATAATTTATATTTATATTTTAAATATGTGGTTCTATGTCAAATGAAAATATAGATTCCATTCTTAACCCTTACTGACTGCACTAGTCCAGTCTTGTCTTTGGATTACCCCTTGTCAATTCCTACTAGATTCTCTGTGTGTATAAATAACCTGGGGAGCTTGTTAACATGAACTTTTCAGTTTATTCTGAATTTAGGTTCCCTCTTCAGCTGTCAGTGGACTGGAGATAAACAGGTTTCAATAATTTATCATCCTGTATGAAACATAAGCCATAACTAAAATGTAAACACCTTGAATACACACACTCACCATTACATGCTTTACCCTTCAACGTCATCAAGGTTAAGTTTTGAAATGCCCTACTTCTTGATTCCTGGGCATCCCAAGTCAGCTCTTCACCATTCTCTCTGATCCTTGGCTTGGTGGCCCTCCAACCTATCAAAATAAACTGCGTATCTTTAAAATAGAATTAACACAGTTTTTACCTATATCTCTGAACTACACTTTGCCTAAAACCTCACACTCTCATCAGGAGGAATGATCTGTTCTTGAAGTTGATGGTATTTCTGAACTGAGCAATATGTACTTTACATCCCAAAGGACTGAAAATGTCATGTCTTCAAACTGACATTTTTCAGTCAACCATACTGTTAAGCCAAGATTTTTCTGGTGTACACAAAGATGGAGACACTGTGTTCTACACCGCAGGATGGAGGAGAGATGGACAGTTGTGCGTATTTGTTAGAGTGTGTGTGTGTGTGCGTGTGTGTGTGTGTGTGTGTGTGAGAGAGAGAGAGAGAGAGAGAGAAAGAGAGAGAGAAGGGGGAGGGGAAGAGCAAGTGCTCACAGGAAAATTCAATTCACACAGAAGGAACAATAGTTGGAAATGGTCACATACACAATAACATGCTGTCATCCACCGATGTCCTTAATGAACACTTTCCCATGCATTTTACCAACGAAGGTTAAGAATTGTAAACTAGGGACTGAATAAATGAACATAATTCTCTAAGCCTCTCTCTGAGACTTTGTTGCTGGATTCTATGCAACGATGTGTCGCCAGATGGCCTGGACTACCAAGGTTGGACTGTCTTTTGTGTAAGGTTTTGACTGCTTGGTGATGGGTTTCACATAATTGACTTCACTTCTTCTTAATAAAACTACTTAGTCACTCTAAACACTTCATTACATTTTCCAGGGAAAATTATTTATTCATTCACTCATTCATGTATCTACAGAAGACACCTGTTCATGTAATCATGATGTTCATTCATTCATTCTTCTGTGAATTCATTTATTTATATATCAGTCTTGTCCATAACTAATTAAGATGGCTGGACATACGGATTGAATAGACTGTTACCTCTTAAATTTTAATATGCAGGGGCGCCTGGGTGGCTCAGTGGGGTAAAGCCTCTGCTTTTGGCTCAGGTCATGATCCCAGGGTCCTGGGTTTGAGCTCTCTGCTCAGCAGGGAGCCTTCTTCCCCCTCTTTCTCTACCTGCCACTCTGCCTGCTTGTGATCTCTGTTGTCTGTCAAATAAATAAATAAAATCTTAAAAAAAATAAAAAAAATTAATGTGCATATGAGGAACCTGAGGAAACTTTCTAAATACACATTATGTTTAAGTAGTTCTGAGTGGGGCCAGAGATTTGGCATTTCTAACAAGCTTCCAGATGTTGCCAATGTTACTGGCCCACCAAACCCATTGTGAGTAACAAGGCCTCGATGGCCTTCTCTGTTCTTGGGGAGACATCAGTAAAGGAATAATATAACACATAGTAGACATTAAACAATTGAGAGTAGCTTTCCAAGCTCCCATTTGTGTCTGAGGGAGTGTGTCTTGGAAAGTATTGTGTTTTTTTTTTTTTAAAGATTTTATTTATTTATATGACAGAGAGAGAGATTACAAGTAGGAGAGAGAGAGAGGGAAGCAGGATCCCTGCTGAGCAGAGAGCCTGATGCGGGGCTTGATCCTAGGACCCTGGGATCATGACCGGAGCCAAAAGCAGAGGCTTTAACTCACTGAGCCACCCAGGTGCCCCTTGGAAAGTGTTTAATGCTCTTACACAGGATATGCAATGTTCCTGTATAATAAGGATTTGATATTTAATTTTACTTTCAAGAAGATAGTATCATTTCCCAACTAAATATGTTACGCCCATCCAACTCAGCTTCAGAAGAGAGATGAGCCATGATCCATCAGAAAGACACACTCCTGCAGTGCTCACCTGCTGAACTGAGCTCAGAGATAATTAGGGATAGATTAAGAATTATTCGTGATCACTGAGAATGCTTCTTAGACCAGAACTGTATTCCCCAAAGCACAATGGGCACACAATTTGAATGCCCCTGATCCACTCCATTTCTCACCAGCTTAAGGATTGGCTCCAGCTGCTTAAAGAAGGAAATTAATTTTGATGTCAGGTCAATGTACCTATCATTTATTTTCAACAAATGTGGGCGATTTCATCATAGTAGATGGTTTGGTGAACTTCAGTGAGTTTCAAGCAATCTATTATTTAACCTTTCTTGAATCTAATTTTTGTTTCTTCATAAAACTCTAGTTTAAGAGAAACCTCCAGACTGCAACACACACACACACACACACATTTGGGGAGTCATACCCTACCTGAGTATAAGAGTCAAACTCAAGATCAGTAGTTGAGAAATTATAAACTGTAGTCCAGATATAACAGGCCACCTCTTTTTGTAAAAAAAAAAAGTGTTACTGTAACACAGATACATCCATTCATTTATATATTGTCTATTATTGCTTTCACACTACAATGGCAGAACTGAGTAATTGCAACTGAGACCATCTGGTCTTCAAAGCTGAAAACATTTCTATCTCTAGACTTTATAAGAAAAAATTGCTGCCTCTGGTTAAGGCGATGGTAAAAATATAGATTAAACACCTCCTTTATACAAGTCCATGTGAAAAGGGCAATTATTATATGGTTTTGTGATACATTATTAACAATATCTGTGCATGCACACACACACACACACACACACACACACACACACACACACACATACCCCAGGAGGACAAAGAAAAAGATAGATATGCATTCTTAATAAATAAGAATCTTATGGCTCTTTCCTTCACTGGTGTAAATAATTACTCTCTCAAACTCATTTAAAGCATAAAAGATGGGACACAGAGGCATGTAAAAAATGTCCCCTGATACTGAAAAAAATATATGAGTTATCACAGTACAAAGAATGTTCCTGAATATGGAGAGACTACTATGTAGGTTCAGCAATTAAACAGAAGAATTAAGGGAGTGATGCAACAGATGTACAGCAGGAATGCTGGGATAATATTGATGTTGAATAAATTTAATACAAGAAATAAGGCAAGTTCTCTGTGCCCTCTTACTGACTCCCCTTCCCCTTTCCCACCTTCCCATCACCTAAAAAGTGACCTTGACTCATGTTTTTAAGGTGTCTGGAAACAAATACAGGAAGGGTAATAACGGCGAACAACAGGAGAACAAGAAGCATAATTGAGGTTCACTAACCTAATTGGAACATGAATGAGGATTGTGTCCTTTCTATTATGTGATTGTTTGTGTCCTTCAGAGTATCCTGAAAACACAACTGGGGAAAATCCATGCCAAAGAAGCGAAAGAGTCCCGTGGGGTCACAAAGAAATAACAGTGCTTTGCGGAGATTGAGGAGTAAAAAATGAGCAAGAAATGAGGAATACAGTATGATCAAGAAGTAAGAATTTCATAGGCATCTGGTCATTGTCAAGATCGTGTTTTTATAGGTCTCTGGTCATTATCGAGTTCTGGCCGGTGATGTACACAGTACCACATCAGTCTTCTGCTTATCCATGTAGTTGTGTCATGGCTCTGACCGAAGCTAATTTATCATGTTAAAAATCACTGAAAATACATCGGTTGACCACACTGATAGTTTCTCAGCTCTGGAGTTCTCTGAGCTTTCTTTTTCTCTTCCCTTCCTAATATCAATAGGTTTCAGGTTGTCATCATTGAATCTGATAACAGCTCTGTGTGTGAGTTTTAAAACACCTTTCGGGACACCTTGGGACCTGCTTGAATCCAAAAGTATTCAGGTAGAAAGACCAGTGTTGCCCTGTGTTCTGAAAAGGTGAAGCAGAGGTTTGAATGCTCTAGAAATCTGCTTTCTGGGTCTGCTGAGAACATTTTGCCCAGAGTCTGGTGTCTTCAGATTTGAAGGAGCCACAGTATGGATGAATCAAAACCCACATCAAGCACATTCTTCCCAGAACTTGGCCAAATGAAAGAGCAAACTTTTTCAGCCTGGGGTTCAACTTTGCCTAATTTCAAAAATCATAGTAAAAAAATACATCTAAATCCTCAGAGCAACCACTGAGTGGAATCAGTAATTCCACTGACTCTAGTCCATCTACCTGGCACCTACCCACTGAGCATTTGACTGTGAGTGATCCCTGTCAGCCCACGGACTTCCTCATTCCCAACTTGCTGGCTCAGACTAAGAAGCAAATATTCTTGCCTGATTTTCTTGAAACTGTCTGGCTCTCTATTGGCGTTAACAGCAATGTTGTGATCTCTTGCTTGCCTGCCAACTCTCCTGAGGAGTTGGATTCTGCTCCTTGTGCTTCCAAAGTTAGCTTTTCTTCTGTGAATTACTCAATTATTGAAAAGGAGGAACCTAAAGAAACCCCTTTTCCTGCTTTTTCTCACATCCTGGATTTACATCTTTAGTTATGAAGATGGACCCAATTCAATCCTAGTTCTACTGTTGTCTCAAGATCTGTGTCTTGGACTCTCCTCTCATTCCTATAAAGGACAGTCCTACTGGATTATCAGTTAGTTCTCTTAGCTCCAACCTGACCAAGGAAGCTATCTTACCCTTCTGACAATTTGTTCTGTGTCCCCAGAGTCTCTGAACTTATAAATCAGGCTGTGTTATGGACAGCAAGACATGAAACATAAGTGAAGAATCGTACCCCAGAGAATCCTTATCAGTGAAAATTCTTAGTTACAAGCCACAGAATCTGACTATTGTTAACTCATGAAAAAAATTAATGGATTATAAGAGTATAGGGTAGTTTGTGACCTGGAGAACCTGGGGCAGAAATGGTTAATAACCACTGAGGGAAAGAAAAATTGATATCATGCAAGGTAGGAAGAAGAGTAGGCATGGTCATGTCACAAAAGCCTTCTCCTTAGGTGACCTCGAATAGTATTATACCTCTGGCTCTGCTACCATCAAACGCTCAATCCCAGCATATCTGGATTCCCGTGGCTGCCACCTTACCAAACGCCCAATAATTCTCACTTCCGTGATTGCCATGGTCACCATGAATCATGTTTAACTATCCATGTATAACTGTAGTGGTTTACCAAGATTCAAAGTTCAGGGTGGGAGCCTCTAGTTGGTCTTGTGCACTAGCTGCCAAGAATGAGAGAAGGTGTTTCCATAGTGTTAATAAGGGCTCTCTCTTTTACCCAGATTCAGAATGGGAGATTCCTTTAAAAAACAAAATGTTCTTCATTAGTTCTCCAAGACACATATTGAGTGGTGGTAGACAGAATGTGACCCACCAAGATGCCCACATTCTAATCCCTGGCACCAGTGAATATTTTGACTATGTAACATTGTGTGGCAAAAGGAAATCAAAGTTGCAAATGGAATAAAAGTCGTTAATCAGCTGATCTTAGTAGAGACTACCCTGGATGCTCTGGGCTGGGGAAATGTAATCACGAGGGTGGAAGGGGGAGGGAGAAGGGAAGGTCAGAGTGAGAAGGGCTTGACCAGTTGATTTCAAAGATGGAGAGAGGGCCCTGTGACCCAAGGAATGCAGCCAAGTTCTAAAAGCTGGAAAGGTGAGAAAGCATTCTTCCTAAAGCCTCCAGGTGGAGATGTGGCCCAGCTGACTCCATGATTTTAGCTCAAAGACCTGTGTTGGACTGCTGATCTGTATCACTTTAAGGTAATCAATTTTGCATTGTTTCAAACCACTAGGTTTATTATAGCAACACTAGGAAAAAAATGTAGGAGTCTTTGACTTTATGTTCTTTTGGAGCTAATTAAAATTTCTACCCCAGGTGACAAATTAAAAAAAAATCATTAACTTACATTTAATTAATAGGCAGAACTTTGTTATTTTGCTGCTGAGAATGTTTACTTTATCATAATTATGGGAAGAATTTTGAGTGTTAATAACTGCTTGGAAATACATTTCTTAAACTAATATTTAATTTATGGAAAGAATCTTGCATATTCCAAAAGCAAAGAGAAGCTTCAGATAACAGTATTACTGATAAGCATCTGAAAGTTTTTCCTCCATATTCAGTATTAATAGGTTTATCTAGTTCCCATTTTATATGCTTTCCAAAAAAAGAGCTGTGTTTGACCTCATTAAACCTCACAATTTTTCAATTCCCTTGCAAGTTATTGATAGTAATGGTTTCCCCCCAAGCCAGTCATGTTAGTACCTTTCTATCCCCAGAAGCCCACCACAAGTTATGAATTGTAGAATGTGCAATCTGGTGAATTTGAGGCAGGTTTGTAGCCTTAGGAAGTTAGTCACATTAGGCTTAGAAACAGAAATAGAAATTTCTTTTTTTTTCTTTTCCTTTTTAATTTTAAAAAAAAATTTTTTGTTAACATATAATGTATTATTAGCCTCAGGGGTACAGGTCTGTGAATCTCCAGGTTTACACACTTCATAGCACATACCTTCCTCAATGTCCATAACCCCACAACCCTCTCCCTAACCCCACCCCCCGCCGGCAACCTCAGTTTGTTTTGTGAGATTAAGAGTCTCTTATGGTTTGCCTCCCTCCCGATCCCCTCTTGTTTCATTTTTTTTCTTTTCCTACCCTCAAAACTCCCCTTGTTGCCTCTCAACTTCCTCATATCAGGGAGATCATATAATTGTCTTTCTCTGATTGACTTATTTTGCTAAACATAACACCCTCTAGTTCCATCGCATCATTACTAATGGCAAGATTTCATTTCTTTTGATGGCTGCTTAGTATTCCATTGTAAATATATACCATATCTTCTTTATCCATTCATCTGTTCATGGACATTTAGGTTCTCTCCATAGTTTGGTTATTGTGGACGTTGCTGCTACAAACATTTGGGGGCACGTGCCCCTTCGGATCACTACATTTGTATCTTCATGGTAAATACCCAGTAGTGCAATTGCTGGGCCATAGGGTAGCTCTAGAAATAGAAATTTCTAGTTCACTGCAGTAGTTTCTGGATCAAGCACTTGGCTAATTTGTTCTCTGAAGGCCATATAACATCTCCAGGTCTATGGACCAGAAGGTTTGTCACAACTACTCAATTCTACCCATTATAGCATGAAGACAGCTATGTGTGTCCTGATAAAGACAGCTGTGTGTTCTGATAAAATTAGGTTTGATCCACAGGTGAGTTTGCCAATCCTTGGTCTAGGTTAAAATGGCTACTTGAGAGGGAGTTTGGGAAAAGAGTCAGCTAGAAAATTCACTAGTGAGATGAACTAGTAGAACCAGGCAAAGTCTGAAATATGAGAAGCACCCCTGGCTAAAACAGGTAGGTTTCAGAACAAAGAGTGACCATGTAGGACATCAGCTCAGCAGAAAGTGAAAAATGTGATAACTGAAAAGTCAATCACTTTGACTTGTTCTATTCAGAGATCCATATTCCTGTATGAAGCACACAACTTAAAAAAAAAAAGTCATTTGGTCCATTTTGATTGTTGATTTTTTTTTTACTATTATTAATCATCCCAAAACTTTTTTTAGTATTACCAATATTTCTAAAACTCTCACAAAGCACACCCTTCTACTTAGAAATATAATCAGTAATAGGTGGAGAATATGTTTTACCAGGGGGAAAAAAAGTGACGCAGAGAAGCATTTCTTTCAGGGGTACCTATGAATAAACTAAGAAAATACAAAATATGAGCAGGAAGGACAGGGAGAGAATGAGAAAGACTGATTTACCATTGACTCAAGATTGGTAAATTATGTACCTTAAATTCTATAATCACTTATGTCCCTTCAATTGTGTATCTTTGAATATTACCTTTAAAAATAAAGGGATAGAGTGTCTTGGTGGCTCAGTTGGTTAAGCTTTTGTGTTGGCTCAGGTCATGATCTCAGGATCCTGGGATCAAGTCCCAAGTTGGGCTCCTTGCCCATCAGGAAGCCCGCTTCTCCTTCTCTTCCCTGCTTGTGCTCTCTCTCACTGTCTCTGTCTGTCTGTCTCTCAAATAAATAAAATATATATTTTTAAAAAAGGGATAATGTGCTGTAGTGGAATGATTATATAGAATGTACAATGGGAAAAAGAGGGTATCTTCAATAAGTAGTTCTGGGAAAACTAGTTCTCCACAAGCAGAAGAATGAAGCTGGATCCCTCTCTTACATTATACACAGAAATCAACTCAAAATGCATGAAAGACTTGAACATAAGACCTGAAACAATTAAAGTCCTAGGAGAAAACAGAAGGGGTAAGCTACTTTACATTGGTCTTGGCAATACATTATTTTTTAATTTGACACTGAAAGCCAAGGCAACAGAAGCAAATACTACACATGTGGGACTACATTTTACTAAAAAGCTTTTGCAAAGGAAACCATCCACAAAATGAAAAGGGAACCTATGGGATATGAGAAAATATGTGGAAGCCCTGTATCTAATAAGGGGTTAATATAAAAACACACAAGAAAGTTAAACTCAATAACCCCCACCTAAAATCTAACCAATTAAAAGTATGCAGAGGACTTTGATAGACATTTTCCCAAAGAAGATATACAAATGGCCAACAGGTAACATGAAAAGGTGTTCAACATCATTAATCATCAGAGCAATGCAAATCAAAACCATAATGATGTATCACTGCACACCTGTTAGCAAAAAGACAAGAGATAAGTGGTATGGCTGTGGAAAAAAGGGAATGCTTAGATACTGTTTGTTGTAAACTGGTAGAGTCACTGTGGAAAAACGTATGGAGGTTCCCTAAGAAATGTAAAGTGGAACTAATGTGGGACCCAGCAATCCCACTTCTGGGGTCCCAAAGGGAACAATGTCATTATCTCAAAGAGATCCGTACTCTTAAGTTCATAGCAGTAATCACAGTAGCCAAGGTATGAGAACAACCTAAATTTCCATTGGCAGATGAAGAGATAAAGAAAATGTGGTAGGTTATGCACAATGGAATATTCTTCAGCCTTAAAATAGAAAGACATCCTATCATTTATAACAACATGAACGAACCTCACGGCTATTGTGCTAAGTTAAATAAGACAGAGAAAGGCAAATATCACATAGTATCACTTATGCGTAGTATCTTCAAAAAAAGCAAAAGTCAAATTCATAAAAATGGAGCAGAAAAGTGGTTGGCAGGGGCTGGGGAACAGTGGGAATGGCTAGAGGTTGGTAAAAGGGTATGGACTTTCAGTTATAAGATGCATAGGACCGGAGGATCTGATGTAGAACACAGTGATTTTAATTGATAACACTCTATTGTATAATTGAAATTTGCTAAGAGCATGGAACTTAAGTATTTTCACACACACAAAAAAAGGTAAATATGTGAGGCAAGAAATGACAAAATAAAGAAGGAACGTGCTGTAGTGGAATGATCTGAGATCAAGAAGGCAGGTTTTTCTACCAGTTTTTCATCACTAATCCTTTGAGGAAAGTGATCCTCAGATTTGACCTGTGGGGACCTGATTTCAAGTCCAATTCTATATGATTACATGCTTTATCCCTGGTGGTTGGATTTATCTGTGAAAATGTGATCAGATCTGGCCCTCGCTGAGCTCTTTCTGACTTCATTTTATATGATTATATCCATATCATTTCTGAAGGAGGGAGAAAACAGAGGTTTTTATTGAAGATCTTCCTTGCTTTATCTTCCCCATGCCAAAGAAGACAAGTTTAAAAAGTAGACTGTACTTGACCTTCAGTTAAGAAATACACAGTGGGAAAACACACAGAGGGAGGAGTTGATACATGTTCATTCTTCTCTTCCCTCTCAACTTCTGCCTCTGGTCCTTCTCGTTCCGTTAACAAAAAAGTCGCAACAATCAAGACCCATTGCCTCCCTCTCCATAGTACTGATGCTAGTTTCTGTCTCTGGAAATTGAGTTAAATGGTGGAGCATGCAACCTAGACAGCACAATTTTTAAGCCTCTCTGTGTGACTCTAATCAACATCCAGGGTTGAAAATCCCTGCTTGAGAAATGGTCCCTAGGTCTGGACGGACAATCAGCAACATTATCTAGAAAGATTGAGTTACTGAAAGAAAAGTACAGATTCTTTTTTTTTTTTTTTTTTTTAAGTAGAAATATATAATTGTAGGGGCGCCTGGGTGGCTCAGTGGGTTAAAGCCTCTGCCTTCAGCTCGGGTCATGATCCCGGGGTCCTGGGATCAAGCCCCACATCGGGCTCTCTACTCAGCAGGGAGCCTGCTTCCTTCTCTCTTTCTCTCTGCCTGCCTCTGCTTGTGATTTCTGTCAAATAAATAAAATCTTTTAAATTTACATATAATTGTATACCTTGCCATTTTTCTCTCAGATTATGACAAAAAATTTTAAATAAAGAAACAAAAATTGTAGAATAAAGCAATGTGATGTCATATAGTTGCTTGGCATTTAGAACTTTCTAAAAGAATGTATTTTTATTTTTTTTTAAAAGACTTTATTTATTTATTTGACAAATCACACTAGGCAGAGGGGCAGACGGGGGAGGCAGAGGCTTAACCCATTGAGCCACCCAGGTGCCCCAAGAATGTATTTTTTTTAAATAATTTTTTATTTTTTATAAACATATATTTTTATCCCCAGGGATACAGGTCTGTGAATCGCCAGGTTTACACACTTCACAGCACTCACCAAAGCACATACTCTCCCCAATGTCATAATAAACCCATCCCCCTTCTCCCAACTCCCCTCCCCCCCAGCAACCCTCAGTTTGTTTTGTGAGATTAAGAGTCACTTATGGGGGTGCCTGGGTGGCTCAGTGGGTTAAGCCGCTGCCTTCGGCTCAGGTCATGATCTCAGGGTCCTGGGATGGAGTCCCGCATCGGGCTCTCTGCTCAGCGGGGAGCCTGCTTCCTCCTCTCTCTTTCTCTCTCTCTGCCTGCCTCTCTGCCTACTTGTGATCTCTCTCTGTCAAATAAATAAATAAAAAACCTTAAAAAAAAAAAAAAAGAGTCACTTATGGTTTGTCTTCCTTCCAATCCCATCTTGTTTCATTTATTCTTCTCCTACCCACTTAAGCCCCCATGTTGCATTACCACTTCCTCATATCAGGGAGATCATATGACAGTTGTCTTTCTCCGCTTGACTTATTTCGCTAAGCATGATACGCTCTAGTTCCATCCACATTGTCACAAATGGCAAATTTCATTTCTTTTGATGGCTGCATAGTATTTCATTGTGTATATATATCACATCTTCTTGATCCATTCATCTGTTGATGGGCATCTAGGTTCTTTCTATAGTTTGGCTATTGTGGACATTGCTGCTATAAACATTCGGGTGCACGTGCCCCTTCAGATCACTACGTTTGTATCTTTAGGGTAAATACCCAGTAGTGCAATTGCTGGGTCATAGGGCAGTTCTATTTTCAACATTTTGAGGAACCTCCATGCTGTTTTCCAGAGTGGTTGCACCAGCTTGCATTCCCACCAACAGTGTAGGAGGGTTCCCCTTTCTCCGCATCCTAGCCAGCATCTGTCATTTCCTGACTTGTTGATTTTAGCCATTCTGACTGGTGTGAGGTGATATCTCATTGTGGTTTTGATTTGTATTTCCCTGATGCCGAGTGATATGGAGCACTTTTTCATGTGTCTGTTGGCCATCTGGTTGTCTTCTTTGCAGAAATATCTGTCCTAGGAACATTGCCAAAGGCAAGGGAAGCAAGGGCAAAAATGAACTATTGGGATTTTATCAAGATCAAAAGCTTTTGCACAGCAAAGGAAACAGTTAACAAAACCAAAAGACAACTGACAGAATGGGAGAAGATATTTGCAAACAACATATCAGATAAAGGACTAGTGTCCAAAATCTATAAAGAACTCAGCAAACTCAACACCCAAAGAACAAATAATCCAATCAAGAAATGGGCAGAGGACATGAACAGACATTTCTGCAAAAAAGTACAGATTCTTAAAGGCTTTCATGATACCTACTTGTTCAGAATTTCTCAAGGTGATGTCTGGTATTTTTAAGTGTGCTGTAGAAAAATTTGATGTGATCCCATGTTTAAAAAAACCTTAAAAACCTTTAAAAATGGAGTGGAATTGGAATATGTACAATAACCGTCCCTCCTTGCTCTTTCCATGTACCTTCTATAATAATTTGGGTCATGCACTGATAGATAAAACAACTTGGAGAAGTTGGCGTAAGGCTTTAAATAAATTCTCTTATCTGGGTTATGAAGAAATATCAGCTCCTACCGAAAGAACTACCAGTCAGCCTGGGCAGACTGTTATTTCTATGAAGCAAAGGAGAAGGGTAAGCCCATTTTATTTGAATGCAGCCTTCAGGAGGGGTGCAAGACAGTATCCAGGGACTGAAATTGGGGAGAGAAGAAGAAGTAGAAGGACTTACTGGAATATATAGGTTGATCTCCCGGGAAGAGGCAAAATTTATCCTCCTGTGTCAGTTATCTTAAAACCTATTGGTCTTCCACTGTGTCAGTAAAAAACAAACATCACATTGTGGGTACCTCTCACATATTTGAAATTTATTTGTAGGGTCTTACTCCATTTGCAAAAGGATCCTTGTCACACAAGGCCAAGGCCAATGGTTCTCCATTCCCATCTCTTCTCTCATTACCAAACTCCCTTCAACTCTCACCATGTATCTAACTATCAAGCAGAGAGAAGCAACTTGAGATAAACACTGCTCTTTTGCTTTTGGAAAGACCCAGCTCCAGGTCTTACTTCTGAATATTAAGCACCTAGAAAAATACTGGAACACAGTAGGGATAACAACCAGTCATATCTATTTCTTCCTCCCTGAATCTCCACACTTAAAAATATCAACTCAAGATTCAGTGTGAAGAATTCCACAGAGCACTTATTTGATTGAATACAGAGTTTATAATTCTCATTAGGTTTTCCTAATTGGGCAGTTACAGCTCTCTTACCTTCGAACTGGAACCGTAGCTCATTTCTATCTGGGTCTTGAATCATAATGAAGAAACTGGCCCATTTTCAGAATTTCAGTGCCTTAGTTATTTATGGCTGCCCATAAACCCATTCTTCTTCCACCTCCTTGGACAGCAATCCCCAGGCTCAGATGCCAAGCTGGGAAATGTATTTTTCCAGGAGCAGCTGGCTTCTTGGCCAGCACTTCTGGCAATGGTGCGATTGGTCTCCTTTGAAGTTGTCTACTGCTCTGACTTGTGTTTTTAAGATGCGTGATGAACTGTTTGGGCTGCTCTACCATCCTACATGCTATTTTCCTCTTGACTCACCTTTTAAATAATGAGGAATTTAGATCCATTCAATCCCCACATGGAAAAAAAAGCTACTGAAGCAGAGTATCACTTTAAAAAAAAAAAAAAAAAAAAAGGCCATATATGGAATTTCCACAAAGCTAAATCTTAAGATTTAGAGGCCATCTAGTCCAATTTCCTACAAAATGTAGGAATTTCCTCTGGAAGGATACTAAGCAGAAGTTAACATCTGCTGAAAAGCTTTTGGTGACGGGGCGATGACTACTCCTTCAATTGGGCCACTCACTGGGCAATCACTGGGTTGCTCTAATTGTTTAAAAGTGCTTCCTAAGACCGAGATGAAGTCTGCCTTCCCATGGGTTTTAATAGCAGCACAGTCCCACCTATGGAACAGCACAGAATAAACCTGATCCCTCGTCAACACAGCAGCCCATCTAAAGACTCACATTTTAGTCTTCCCCGTGTTGTCTTCTCCAGCCGGGTCAAGCGTTGCTGCCTTCTAGTCAGAAAAGACTGTCTGTGTACATCTTACAAGATGTCTTCCTCTCTTGGAATGACTCGCTGGGACTTACGGCCGCTCATTACCGGGACATCATTCTATCAAGGCCGGCTCTCCTCGCTTTAACTTTTTTTAATGGCTTCATCACATTGTTGGCTCTGAGCTGATCAGAAACTACAGTCATCTCTGCATATCCTTGAGGCTCTAATAGCTTTTCGTGCCCTCAAGACAGGTAACTCTAATACTTCCCAATGCTGTTGGAGAAAACTGAAGGTGAGAGAGATGAAGTCGGCTCCATGCCACACAGCTTGCTCCTTCTGATTGCAGAGCCCCTAATAAACTACCTTGTCTCCCTTGAAATAAATGCCAAGCAAGTCGGAGTCATGTGTGAGCGAAGTTGCTATCAAATGAGGATTTCTTTTGTTTTTTGCAATATGGTATTAACTGTTGTCACCATGTTGTATGTTATACCCTCGTGACTTACTTAAATTGGAGGTTTGTACCTTTCGGCTCCCTTAACCCATCTCACCCACTGCCCACCCCTCCACCCCTGGCAACTACCAATCGATAAGCTTGGTTTTCTTTGTTTGTTGATTCCACATGTGAGATCCTACAGTCTTTGTATTGTTCTCTGACTTATTTCACTGAGCATAATGCCCTCAAGTTCCATCCATGTCACAAACGGTAGAATTTTTTTCTTTTTAATGGATGAATAGTATTCCATTGTGTGTCTCTATGTGTGTGTGCACCACTTTTTTTTTTTTTTAAATCCCCTCATCCATCAATGGACACTTATTTCCATATCTTGGCCATTGCCAGTAAGCTTCAACAAACACGAAAGTGCGTATAGCTTTTCCAATTTGTGTTTTCGTTTTCTTCAAATACCCAGAAGTGGAATGTTCTATTTTTATTTTTTTGAGGCATCTCCTTACTGCTTTCTATAATGGCTGTACCAATTTATATTCCTATCAACACAAGTGTTCTCCTCTCTCCACATCCTTGCCGACACTTGTTATCTCTTGTCTTTTTCTAATATCCATTCTAACAGGTGTGAAGTGATACCTCATTTTCATTTACATGTCCTAGAGGATTAGTGATGTTGGCCATTGGTAAGTCTTCTTTGGAAAAAATGTCTATTTAAATCTTCTGCTCAGTTTTTAATCAGATTTTTTTTTCTATTAGGTTGTGAGTTCTTTTTGCATTTTGGATATTAATCATATGTTTATCAGACCTATGATTTGCAAATAATTTCTCCCATTCAGTAGGCTGCTTTTGCATTTCATTGATGATTTCCTTTGCTGTGCAGAAGCTTTTTTAGTTTGGTGTGTTTTTTATTGTTTGTTTTCATTTTTGATAGCCTTTAATATGTAGTTTTACCCTGATAAGCTACTTTCAAATACAATTAGCACATTTAGTTATTACAGCAATTCTATAGGGGTTAGTTTTTGTTTAACCATATTTTATGGGTAGAAACCTGAAGCTCAGAGTTGCCCAGTCTCTTTTCTAGCAACTGGGTCACCTCTGAGTCTGTTTCTACTGATCATTGTACTTTTTTTTTTTTTTTTTAAGAATTTATTTATTTGACAGACAGAGAGTGAGAGAAAGAAAAAGAGCACAAGCAGGGAGAGCAGCAGAGGGAGAGGGGGAAGCAGGCTCCTGGCTGAGCAGAGAGCCGGATTTGGGACTTGATCCCAGGTCCTGAGATCATGACCTGAGCCAAAGGCAGAGGTTTAACCCACCGAGCCACCCAGGTGCCCCGATCAGTTTACTTTTTAATTACCAATCCCTGCAGATGCTTTGAATATAGGCATTAGTATTTAGTGCTTGCTGGGTATTGTAGGTGATACAGTATCGATGTTCTGTATTGTATCATCTTTCTATGAATACTGAGTTCTGACCTGTGATGTCTTGGTTTTAGCCTTTAATAAGGATGCCACATTTTGGTTTTAAATTTTTCTCTAGAAAATTGTCCGTTCTCCTAAGCATGTGGCTTTTCTGGGTCCCCAACTAAATTCCCAGGGGTCAGGGGTGAGGAGGGGTTCTACCAATGTGTCTCTGCAGTGGCTATGACCAAACTCCATTTCTCACAGACTATGCATCTGTAAAGTTTCTGCCCCATTCTCTATCTTCCCTCACATATCTTCTGGGGGCCTTGCTGATTGTTACTCTGAGCAGGCTCATATTTGTAGCTGATTAAGTATGTAAAGTGAATTTTTGCTGCATTTTGAGGTCTCTTCTCTGCCACTCCCTCCTGTTCAGTAGTCTGCTACCCCCCAAGCCCTAACCAATACCTACTTCCTTTGCTTAAAAATAATATTGGCTTCTTCTTCTGAATTAGAAAGTGCTTTCAAAGAGAAAGCAAGTATGAATACGGGAATCACTTGATTTCTGCCTTCTTTCAAGAATCGAGCCTCATTTCTCATTGGCAAGAGCCAACAACACCTCTTGTGTTAGTTTCCCTCCTTCCTGGCTTCCCTTCTCCTGTCCTTCACTCCTAGGTCAGGATAAATTCCAGATGAGCTGTCTATGTGTAAGCCTTTGTCATAGGTTCTGCTGTCGAGGGACCTCAGGATATTACCTGGTACTATTTTCAGTCTTCATTCTCCCTTTATCAAAACTGTCTGCATATAAGATTTGAAAAATGCTCTTCTAAAAGCAAGACATCTTACCTGTGGGATTTCTCTGCTGTAGCGACCTGAAAAGAATAACTGGGGGGAAAAATGAATCAATTATAAAGTTATAATTTATGCATTATTTCACCTAGCATCTATTTATTGAGTTGATTACAGTGTTACGTATTAAAGAAATGAACACAATGTAATGTCTACACTCCAAAATGTTACTATGTGTCATGAAGAAACATGCTTTGTACAAAGAGGTATGGTAAAATGTTATAGGCATCACAATTGAATTTTGTGAAGGTGTCGTGGATACCCATTGAGAAGATAAGGGATGCTGATGTAAAATTTTGGAAGACGAGTAGGCAGGTGCCATGCAGTCAATAAGTGAAGAGTATCCCAAACAGAAGAAGTGGTTTGATCAAAGGCACTGAGGCATCTACCATGCATTTAATCAAACTCTTTAGAATAGTGAATTGGAAAACTTTTTATCACTATTGCAGTTCTCCATAAGGAAAATGTTTTATATTCAACACACACACACAAACACATGCACACACACACACACACACACACGTACACACACACACAGGTCTACTCACGAAACAAGCTTTACCAAATAATACTTTTACATAATGCATTCTTAAAATTTAATTTCAATTCTATTTGACTCTAATCTGCATCAAAAATAAATCCTGTTTGAGATCTGACAAAATAACTTCATAACCAGTTCTTGTAAAAATGTTTCTGTAGACAATTACAACTATCCTGAGATACTATTTGTCACTTATCCAATTGGCAGATATCAAAAAGTTTGATAACATTTTGTCAGTAAGGGTGGAAAAAGAGGCTTTTGCAAACAAAAGTGTTGAGGATGCAAAATGTACTATTGTTACAAAGCAGACTTTGAGAAAACTTAATAAAATGCATTTATCATTTGACACAGAAATCCTAATTCTAGACATTTATTCCCACATACATGCTGACAGAAATACAATATCTATCTATCTATCTATCTATCTATGTATATTGTAGATATTGTATCTATAGATATCTATATACATAGATATATCTATGTATATAGATAGATAGATAGATATTTGTTGTGACAAATCTTTGTGATATGGGACAAGTTAAATATATTATGGTTGTCCATATCATGGGATACTAAATACTGTTTATTTGTAATAAGAAATAGATACTGTTCTGGTATCATCTCCAAGCTTTAAAGTTAAAGACAGAAAACAAGGTAGAACTGAATGTGTACTGGGTGATACTCTTTACCTAAGAAGGCGAGGATAGGAGTATGTCTGTAGATGTTTTATTAAAAAATTCTGGTAAGAAGATCAATTAACATCTTTAAATAGTTACCTAAAGGGGAAGGGAGTCAGCGTGGAGAAACAAGGATAGAAGTTAGATTTCTCTGGGACGCCTGGGTGGCTCAGTTGGTTAAGCAGCTGCCTTCGGCTCAGGTCATGATCCCAGCATCCTGGGATCGAGTCCCACATCGGGCTCCTTGCTCAGCAGGGAGCCTGCTTCTCCCTCTGCCTCTGCCTGCCATTCTGTCTGCCTGTGCTCGCTCAATCCCTCTCTCTCTCTGATAAATAAATAAAATCTTTAAAAAAAAAAAAAAGAAGTTAGATTTCTCTAAATTATTTTCTCTTATTTTTTTGTCTTGATTTTGTAAATCATAGAAATATTTGATATAACTGTAAAACTTAGAGCAAAAATCAATTTATAAAAATGAAAAGGAAAATGAAACTAGACTTTTCTTTGTTTTGAGTTGGATATGGAAATACTTGGTAAAGAATTATTTCAAATGACTTAAAACACAATACTCTGGACATTCTTAGTGGATTGAAAAAAATCTGAAAACAAGTATTTTTAATAATCTCATTTATAAAAGTAGAATTTATATTTTAAAACATATGGATAGATATTATGAGTGTTACAGTGATTATGCTACCATACATTAACAGGTAATTATGTTAGTTTCATCAAGAAGCAAAATTTTAGTATATGATAAAAAATATAAAAATCCCAAATCATAGGATATAAGTAACAAGTCTGTGTCTTGATATTTGCAGTTTACATCTTGTTAGGAAATCGTTCATCTTCTTTAAGTTTCCCACGTGTTATCATAAGGTAGCAGATGATATTCTCTAATCTCCTTCATTTCTGTGGTGTATATCATGGAAATATACACCATCCCTGCCACTCTTGGCTGCCCCATGATTGTATTAAACACATGTCTACCTGAGGAATGGGAAGTTTATATAATAGTAAGAAAATCTTCTTTAAAGCTCAACAACACAAAGTTGGGTTTTTGTTTTTTGTTTTTTTGTTTGTTTGTTTGTTTGTTTAAGATTTTTACTTATTTGACAGACAGAGATCACAAGTAGGCAGAGAGTCAGGCTGAGAGAGAAGGGGGGAAGCAGACCCCTGCTGAGCAGAGAGCCCTGGGATCATGACCTGAGCGGAAGGCAGAGGCTTTAACCCACTGAACCACCCAGGCGCCCTGTTTTTTGTTTGTTTGTTTTATGTGAGAGGAAAAATTCAATGCATAGAAATGAAGTCCAGGTGGTCCAACCTATAAATAAAAGGAGATCTGGAAAGAAAGGATAATGAAAACACAGGGCAGAACATTATCAAAGCAACAATATAGAGAAACTAACAGAAGTTAGTTAAAGATGTTAAAGATAGGAGTTTTCAAGCAGAAAGTTCGCTTTGTCTACTCCATTATTCTTTCAGAACTCAAAACAAAAAGAGAAGGGCCTCCACCTTCCACAGAGAGTAAAGAGGAAAAAGTCACCCAAAAAGAAATTGAAATCAGATTTCTTGCTAGAAGATAAGACTGTTGCCTAAACATTACTATGATACCCAATCCCTTACTATAAATTTTAATCCCAGCTAAATAATCAAACAATTATAAGGTCAGAATAAAATCACTTTTAAATCTCCAAGAACTCAGAAAACACACTTTTTATACTCATCCAAGAAGCAATAAATCCAACCCCACAGAGTAATTATAGAAGGCTCCAGAAATTAAATGAAAATATGCCATCCATGAATATGAAAACGGATCAGCTATTATAGCACGATACCCTCCCTTCAGATGTGTCAAATCCCTCTCTGCACCTCCCATTTTCATTTTCATTTTATTTGAACAGGATTATCGAGGGCTCTTGGATGAAGGAGGGAAGAAATCAAGGAGAGGTGAGACACAGCACATGCCACCAGAAAAACTTAAAAAGGTAAACTCAGTGCCAGAGGAAGTCAGACACTCAAAACAGAATATTGAAAATAAAATACATAAGAGAATTCAATCTGAAGTTACAGGATACTATATTGATGATGAAATCCAACCAATCAAGTGATCATTGCTATAAAGAACTCAAGAATAATAAAGGAGCTGTTCATTAGTATTATCATCATTTAAGCACAAAATTAAAAAAAAAAACTGGGAGATTACAGGAACATATAAAACTTGAATATTTAAAAAAACAAATACAGATATATATATATATATATATATATATATATATATATACACACACACACACACACACACTCTCTTATTTTTAACATTTGGGGACATCTTAGAAAAACTAGCAACTTCTGAAGAAATATTTGTCTGAAATTACCAAATCTTCCAGGCTTACTTCCATTTTCTTTCCTTCTATAAAATTCCAATAAAGTTTATTGTTAAAAATAGCAAGTACAGGGGCGCCTGGGTGGCTCAGTGGGTTAAAGCCTCTGCCTTTGGCTCAGGTCATGATCTCAGGGTCCTGGGATCGAGTCCCGCATCCAGGGAGCCTGCTTCCTCCTCTCTCTCTCTGCCTGCCTCTCTGCCTACTTGTGATCTCTCTCTGCCAAATAAATAAAATCTTTACAAAAAAATACATTAAAAAAAATAACAAGTACAAGGATACCTGTGTGGCTCAGTCGACAACTGACGGAGTCTTGGTTTCGGCGCAGGTTGGGATCTTAGGGTCATGAGATCAAGCTTTGCATCCAGCTCTGTGAATGATATGGAGCCTGCTTAGGGATTTTTTCTCCCTCTCCCTCTTCCTCTGCTCCTCTTCCCCAACTCACACAAGCATGTTTGCTCTCTTCGGGAGGGCACATCCTTCCTGGGCTACCGGGCTTTTTCCTTGCGCCGCAGTAAATCCTCTTTGATATAAGCCCATCATGGTGGTCTCATCACCCTTGCCAACTACCAAGACAGACCCAGTTCTGGAAAAATTCTGCCAGGAACCTCCAAGAAAGTTTCCTTCACATTTAAAAATGAATAAAAGGGGGAAAATTCTATTTTTTGTATCTAGAATTTGCAACTCATTCCTAACTCAGCTCTGACACATTCTAACTCTTGTCATCTTGGGTAAGTGGGGATTGTTTAACTTCCTTGTACTTTAGTTTCCTTATGTCTAAGCTGGGGATAACAATAATTAAAACTACCTCATGGGGTTTCAATGAGGATTAAAAATTAGAACACTAGAACAATGCCTGGCAGATACCAAGCCCACTGTGTTTGTTATTATTACTACTAGCATTATTATTATTATTATTATTATTATTATTATTACTGCTAGCATTACTATTTGAGATATGGGAAATTACTTGAATTAAACCTGATCAGCTATGATTATTATGTCCTCATCTCAGGTGTTGCAAATTCCTCTCTGCACCTTCCATTTTCTTTATTTTTTTTTTTTTCCTTTGCTGAAAGTGCCAAAAATAAAATCCAGGTTTAGCTGCTCTGCCTTCCATCTGTCACCTGTGAGGCAGACACCAGTTTTTTCAAACCGTGGGTCTCTTCCTACCTTGTTCTTATTTTCTACTCAATGTTTTTAAAGTGCTATCACTCTCTTAAAGAACGTTTTGGACCTTTTTGGACTTTTCTTTAACTGGATGCCATGGCCACCCTTTCAAATTTGTCCTTCCCCCAACCCCCCACCATGTATGGGATCAGCCTGTGCTTGGCATGTCTTCTGAAAAGTTTTTCAGAATTTATCTAGCAGCTATGATGACTAATCCTTCTGTCCCTAATTTTTTCTCATTGGAATTGTGATTTCAAAATCAGATTTTTTTTTTAAGAATCTCTCTGACATGGGATCATACTTATTTTTTCTCTATGAATATTTTGAAATCTGCTTTCCCAAAGCCAAGGTCACATCAAATCTGCCCAGAAAATATAATTATAATGATTATAGAAAAAGCAGATGTCTGAGAAAATAGAAACAGTTTCAGGCAAACTATCATTTTGCCTACCAAGAGGGCTAGAGAGGAATATTATGCCTGCCAGTTTAATCCTGTTGGCAGGTAGAAGTTAAAAGATAAATGAGTATTAATCTATTGACTTGTTTGACTTTAAAAAGAAATCTTGAGTGGGTGAGACACTCTAGTCATTCTTTATTTCACCAACTCCTTTAGCAACCAAAGTTAGGACGTCTCTTGCAATAAGAACAGGAGGGTTCTCTCTATCCACTTTTGAATACTCACCTGATTTACAGAGTCCTAGCTATAGGCCAGGCACTGTACTAAATGCTTTCGATCATGAGCTCCTTTCAATCGTTTTATAGGGGACACTGTCAGAATCCACAATCCAGTCTTGAATCCAGAAAAGTGGATTCAAGGACACAAGGTTAGTTAAGTTTTGATCTGTGGGGTCTAAACTCATGAACTGTTTAATCCAACACCTGTGTTCTTTGCATCCTGTGTCTCATAAAATACTCAGCCTAGGTACACTCTCAAAATCTTTTCTGAGACTGATGGAAGCGCCAAAGATTTTGCACATTTTATGTTGTCCATGTTTTCTTTTTAGTTTTCTGACACCAAGTTTGAATTGTTCCGCATTGCTTGGTCTGGTTGTGAACACCTCGTGTGCAATGTTTTCCTGCTCATTAAATTCAGACACGCAGATTGGGATGTCTCCTGTTCACCCCCAGCAGTTACGAAGGAAAATGTGTAAAATTTCCACTCATGTAACTTGACTTCCTGACTTGGGAATCATGGTTTTTCCTGATTATTTTAAGAGTAAGTGGATTTTATCTGGACACATCATTCACAAGGGTGATTACCACACTGTCACAAAGCTGTTATCTGCTTGATTTCATTTCCCAAGGGTTCTACAGCAAGTGCAAAGACTAAGGTAAAACATCAAGCTAGTGAATACTGTATAAGTAAGTCATGTGCCTTTGAAAAATTACAATTGTTAAAATGATATGAACTACCTATGCATTTTGATTGTGGTGTATATGCAGCATATCCTTGTGTACACGTATGTAGAATCATTTTCGATGAATGCAAGGAGAAAAAGACTAGCATTAATAAGCTTTTTAAAACCACCAACACTTCTGTTCATTTTCTGCCTTGGACATCCATGACCAGAAAAGGAAATCACTAGAACTGCTGTTACTTACTCAGAATCTTGATGCCAGTTGTCAAGTGGAAGGAAGAAAGGTGCTCGTATCTGGATCGTGGGAAGACATTTGACATTCCTATATTAAGAAAGCAGCTTTCTTTTCCTTATATCTAGGCTTCTTACATTTACCAGAGTATAATTATACAAGCCAAATCATTGTTGTGTAGCACAGTATATTGTAGTGGGATCGTGTATGTATTTGTGTGTCAAAAAGAGAAAGACGCAGGGCAGAGAAAGAAGAAAATAGCATAGCTAATTTTGAAATAATGATATGGCCCTTTGGGCAAATTATAAACAATCTTTATAATTCCATTTGTCCTGAAATCTGGTTTTAACTGGTTGCTATCTGTCTCTGCCAGACAGTTTGTTCATTTCTATGCTAGCTTCCCCTGAGTCCTAGAGTAATCACAAATAACAAATAACTTGTCTCACACGTGGGATGATCACAGCATTTATCATCTGATGGAGACACTTTTGAGTGCCAACAGGGGGGCACCATTGTCAACCAGATCAGGATAACAACAGGCTTCAGGGGAGAAAACCGAGCGCACTTGCTCACCCTAGTCAAATGAGAGCTTGGTTTGGGTACGGTTGTTTTGGCAACATAAACTTGCAAGAGTTCATATTCTCCCTCATGTCTACAAATGTACATGTGTTGTGGTGTGTGTGGGGGTGTCTTGATATGTATATAATGAGCTGATGTCATATATCTACAAGCATATAAAAATAGATGAACAGCCACATAAAGATACAATGCATAGGTAATTTTTTCCTAAGCCTTAATTTAGCTAGTGGGCTGGAAAATGTCAGCAAGCAGAGGGTTAAAGGACAGCTGATGCCTCATGGAAACTTTGTAAAACATTCTATTTATAAACAATTCTATTTGGATATCACATTTTCTATAATGCTATTGGCTTGTTTTATTTTTATACCTTAGAAAGTTTCCATGAAAGGGGATGAGCCCAGGGATCATTTTCTTTTAAAGTTTGTACCTATTTCTGCTGGAGTCTGGACTCAGGTTTAAGGGGTGCAAAGACTTAATGTAAATTCTACGAGCGACAAACAAATTCACAAAGAGGAAGACCTAGGATAGTGTCAAAATCATGAACCTGTGTTATTGTGTCAACTATAAGGTGTTTCACATTGGGGACATTAGAAATCTTTGAAATGTGGTATCCGATATACTTAATTATGGCTTCCAATGAAGCTTCAGATAAAAAGTATACTTCTTAGGCTTTTTGAAGAAGTCAGTATGGAAAGAACAGAGCAACATGAAATATAGCCTACTTGTTGGAGAAAGAATGTTGGGGGTCTCAGGAAAGTGCTAGAACTGTTTTTGTTTGTTTGTTTAGACCAGACAACTACTGTGATCCCTTAGAAATGCAGGTTATCAGCATTCCTTAAAAGGGTCTCTGGAAATTTGGCAACTTATAGCTTGAAGGTCACCCCTGTGTGATTATAACAATCCAATTCTTGAACAGATCCTGGTGGGCTGGAACCTTATATGAGGAAGCCTGTATTTTGTTGTGCTGAGGACCTGAGCAGGGAGGGGGAAGGGGAATAGGGTAGAATCACCTAGCTTCTGGAGCCCATCTTTAGCTCTTTCCTCCATACAGACTCTCCACAGTCTACCTTACCTTTGGATCTGTGCCCTCCTTTTCCACCACACTTGGTATTCAAGTTGTGTTCCATTATGTCCACAACCTGGTCCCAGATCTTTCTCATCTTATTTCTATTACTTCTCTTCATACACTGAACATCATAGGTACAATTGGCTTTACCTTAATTCACAGAGGCTACTTGTATCTCTAGGTCTTGGTTCAATCATTCTTTCCATCTCAAAAATGTTTATCTCCGCAGGTCCTGCTTTTATCTCCATGTCAAGACACCTGGAATTTGTTACATGCCTCCCTAGTGCCCCACAATCTCAGCAGTTGTGCTACCTCTAGGCCCATCGTCATAAGAGATGGGTTAAGGAACCCCAGGGACATTAAAGGGATTGAGGGAATAATGACAATGAAACAGACAGCAACACCGGAATCAATAAAGATCGGGCTCCATTTCCTAGCAGTGTGACTAAATCACGTGGAAATAGGTTTCAACAGATTCCAGTCGAAATGGAAGAAAATGATTATTAAGAACCATGGTAAGCATGAGACCTGACAAGATGGATCCAACGTACGGTAAACCATCCTTCTTACATGAAAGGGTGAAGGGGGTGGAACAGAGCCAAACTCAAGATAAAAAAGAAATATTTGCAAAGCTTAAAAGCCAGGAAATATAGAGGACTTTTCGTGTTGAAAGAGAACGATACTCTTTCTCAATCTCTCTCTCTCTTTCTCTCTCTCTCTCTGCACACACACTGCTTGGTCATTTTTTCTCTTTCCATACCTATATTTGGTGATTTTTTTACCTGTACTAACTTCATTACTAGATAAGATTCAAAGGCTGCTTTGGGTTTTCCAGGCGATGCATCTGTCAGTGTTTACTGTGAAGATACTTCATCCAAAGTCTGATTTTCCCTTCAGTGCTGCTCTTTGTCAAAGCCTCTACAATCCAAATAAATATCAATCACATGCCTTTGCTTTTTGTTCCTGTGTGGTCACATTTTTGGAAGGGAGTTCTCTGCTCCAAACTCCGACCCCTTCCTCGGGGGGAAGTTTTAGATGTGAACACTTTTCATATAGTTTTTTGACATCAGCTAATTTTTATTCTCTGACAACAGTCATCCTTTGGATACAGATTCTGTACACGATGACTTATCTTGCCGCCAGTGTTGTTATTTTGTAGGACTCCAGTTTTCTCCCTTGAGAAAGCCTTATTGTTTGACACATTGTTCTTTTTGTTTTAGGTAGATTTCCCTTTGCTGGGTTCCCAAGGGGTCCATTTAGAGTTTGTAGGAATTGAATGAAAATTATTTGCCAAACGTTTAAAAGAAAATACGTGGAAAATAAATGTGTTACTTCCTGTCATAAGAAGTGTTGGTGCCTTCATACACCTTCAGCATTTACCCTTATTAACCAAAGGCCATTTACTGTAATTCCCTGTGAATTGTTGCCTGAGGTTTTATTTCTGGAACAGGAAACATGGTTGGCCTAAACTAAGTTGACATGATATATCATCAGGGATTGGGGACATTGGGAAAGAAGGAAAGTCCGGAGGAAGCTGATAAAATAATTTTTTTTTTTTTTTTTGGATCCAGTTGACATACAATGTTATATTAGTTTCAGGTGTACAACTTAGTGATTTGATGAGCTTGTAGATTATGCTATGTTCATCACAAGCATGGCCACCATCTGTCCCTTTATATCACCAGTACAAGAATTTAATGGGATAAGAGATCATGGTGAAGCAGGAGGGATCAGAAAGTGGGAGATGTGGATAGCTAGAAGGAGTAAAGTGTGGGATGAGATGCTGGAGATTAACAATCTATAGGTAGAGTACTCTTATAACACATAACTAAGGTCAGCCATGAGAGAGAGTGGGTGATTGCTTTTATAACACTTTATTTAGTTTAATTCCCTAGCTAGAATAACCTAAACATGGAATTAAAGGAAGTATGTGGTTAAGGAGATATTGGAAGGTCAGTTACATGAAGTGTCCCAGGATGTTAAAATTGGTTTGGCAAAGTGATAAAATTATCACAAAGCCCATCAACAGCACAGTGGCATAATTCATTGTTTAAGAAATTATACATTGGTCAAGAAACAATCATTGATCATTCTTAGGAAAATCATCACTAAACCAAGTTCAATGGATAAAACATTGTATTTGGAACCGGGAAATCTATATCCTATACCTCATTGCTCCAACTCAATTGCAGATATCAGAAAATCAAGCAGACTTGATATTCGGATAAAATATTATGACTTGAGTGGAACCCAGAACTCTGCAAAAATGCCTTTACTTCCTATATCAAACTCAAATACTCATTTAATTGGAAATCCTTTGAACATAGGGATCATGTTCTATGCATCTTGATGATGCAGTGTCCGTCCTGAGTGTACCTGACCCATGGTGGGTGCTTGTATAAGTCTGTTAACTCAAATAGTTGAAGATCATCAGATCAAGCTGCACACAAGGTCATGGGCTTGGATCCAGATATAGACAGCACAATGTTAACCTCATGGGATACTGTCAAAACATAGCTCTCATGCTTTGGCATAAGGATTCTTTGGCAAAATGACTTTCTCCATGATCTCATGCCTTGTTTGTAGAAAGGGGAAAACCAGGTGTCCTGACTTCTGTTCCATTGTCTCCAAGAGAAGTACATCACATACATTTCTCAGACAATGACTTGGACAGTGGCTGCCAAAATTCAGTTCTGGGATAGCGACTTGGTTCTGAGATATAAGCATTGCGGGGAGAGGCACAGATACACCAAAATGACAAATTTTTATCCTCTCTCTTGAATCCTCCATTAGAATGGTTAGCAAGCAGAAAAACGATCATGAGTCAGTGATTTTTATGGCACGTGTGTCAAAAAACTAAGAATCATACAACCTTCTCTACCTAAAAGAATAGCAGTGGTAAATTGGGTGGCCATAGCTTTAATACTTGCCCTGTGTGTAGGTAGTATAAGTCAATAAACAAGTTCTCTCTACTGATGAACATGTAGGTTTTCCATCTTTTAATATGAACACCGTTAAGGTACAAATAGCTTTAAAAAGGAAAAGGAAACACATTAATGCTAGAGAAATATTTCCATAGAACTGTGTGCATCAATGTGAATGTTTGTTTGGTCGTATCTTTAAACAATACTCTAGGTATGGTTGTAGGTCAAGGAATATCCACATCTTAGCTGCTCTCTTGAAAAATTCAATGAGAAGAGTCTGTATTCTCCTTCCCTCACCAAGTCTTTTTTTTTTTTTTTTTTAAAGGTTATTTATTTATTCGAACAGACAAAGATCACAAGTGGGCAGAGAGGCAGGGAGAGAGAGAGGAGGAAACAGGCTCTCCGCTGAGAGGGAGCCCGATGAGGGGCTCGATCCCAGGACCCTGGGATCACGACCTGGGCCAAAGGCAGAGGCTTTAACCCACTGAGCCACCCAGGCGCCTACCACATCTTTTTATTTTTGCCAATTTAATAGACTAATTATACTCTTTCTTTGATTGGTTTCACTTGCTTCTTATTAGTTACCACCTAGGATGATCATCTTTTCCTCTTGTTCAGGTCTCAGCTCAAATATCACCTCCCCAGAGATGCCTTCCTGGGATTTTAAATCCAGAGCAGGCTCTTTGGTGTCATTTTCCTCATTTGTTAAATGGCATGTTCATGTTTAGTTCTTGCAAGCATTTATCACGATTCCTATTTGAAGAGGATTTGATCACTAGGCCAAGTACCTTCAGTAATGATGGTTTCACATACTCGAGGACTTACTATTCTATATGTGATTTTCAACTTATTATATTTCATCCATATAATGGATCTGTAGGATGAGTACTATTATGTCCATTTCACAGGTGGAGAAACTGAGGCTCCAAGATATTAATTAGGTGACTTGCCCCAAGATCACAGGGCTATAATACAGGGCACGTGTCATTTTAACCTGCAGCTTACTGAATTTGCCCAAAGGGACACATGACCACTAATGGAAAAACTGCAGTTCAAACTCCAATAAGGGTTCTTTTTTTTTTCTTCAAAATACTTTATTTGTTTGACAGCTAGAGATCACAAGTAGGCAGAGAGGCAGGCAGACAGAGAGGAGGAAGCAGGCTCCCCGCTGAGCAGAGAGCCCAATGCGGGGCTCGATCCCAGGGCCCTGGGATCATGACCTGAGCTGAAGGCAGAGGCTTAACCCACTGAACCACCCAGGTACCCCATACAGTAAGGGTTCTTAAGTTTCCATTTAACCCACTCACTGACTAATCACTATAATTTGCCTACAGATCTCTCTTTTCTAGAATACCACAACTAGGTTTCAGAATTGGGTTCTAATGTCCACTTCCAGGTTTTTTTCTTCTCACTTTAAACCGCAAGACTCTCCTCAATTAAGAACCAATAACAGACTAGTAAAAGGAGTCGATTAGAATGTTTAACTTAGCTCAGTATTTTCACAGGTGAAGAATGGAAATGAGGCGTACCCTATTGTAAAGCATCAATGTGATACTCTTAAAGTTATACAGGAATGTTCCAATGGCAATTCACAACAGGTCTTTCATATGGCTTTCTCTTTATTTTTCTGCTTTCTCTCACCAACTGCTTCACTTCATTCAAAATAAGCCTGGGAAAAGTTAGGGTTTTTTTTTTATTATTATTATCATTAAAAACTCCTATTAATCACAGAGTTAACCTTAGGGGTTAAAATAGAGTATTTTGAAATGATTTTTTTTTTCCCTAATCACTGGAGCAGTAAGGCTCAAGTTCCAAACACAAAGAGTATAAATAAAATCAAACATTATCTTCAACATCAAGTAACCATAAATCTTTCCTCAAATCATGCTACTACATTTCTGCTACTTTTCACATTTTTCCCTATTTCCTCTTAAAACAGTGCCTATAATTTGCCTCAGTTACTGACCCTGACCTTTGCTTCATACAAAGAAAATTCTATGTTTATGGTCTCTCCAATTTTATGAGCTATTTCCTAGTCACGCTTCTTCTTCTCTGATGTCTATAAGAACTCTTTGTATTTAAATCTCACCACCGTTCTGTTGTGGCCTCCTGTACTGCCTCGGGCTCACATGGAAAATCAGCTGGAAAAAGAAATTTGTTTCTACTTTAATTGGTCATGTCATTTTTCAAAGCTCAATTTGGACACTACCTTGAAAGACCAAATTAATGTGACACTCTGGAAGTCTGGAAACCTTACTTAGGACATTCAATACTTACAGTGTTAAAAATCTTTATCTTGGGGGAGCTCAGAGACCCATGACCTAGGGATGAAGGATTCTGCTATCTCTTACGCTCCTTTAGATGCCTTTTTAACCCACCAGGGCCACAAAGAAAGAACAGTATCCCCTAAACAACCCCTTCTTTATTCTAGAGTTTTATTGTGTATTGAATTCTTTATGACTATTGGGAAATAGTTAATTCTCCACTCAAAATATTATGTAATTATATAATTTATAACAGGGACTTCCCAGGTGAATGGATGAAGGGGATTTGTATAGTCAATCCCAGAAACTGAGTGGAACAGATCAGTAAAATCACCCAGAACAAAAACATGAACATGTCTCTAGCTCTTTCAGTGGGATTGTTCTAGTCTTGATATAGCAGAGTGCTCTGGATCCCAAAAGGTAATCTAAAACAAACATTAAATATTATCCATGAGTAATTTCCATGGGTCAGTTCTCCAGATCATATGCTTTCCAGAAATGTCACTTGATCTAGCTTATAGTTTTACTTATCTATTACAGGATGAACGGGGTTTCAACTAAGTCTTCAAAACAGCGCTTTTTTTGCTCCGTAGATTCTAAATTCAAAACCATGCAGCCATGTGGGAGCTTAAGTAAATCAATGCCCTACAATGGACAGTGTCCAAACCGTGATGATTATAGAAGTGTACTGCAAATAAATGTCTTAAAACCTTTATATCCAGTAGGGCTCAGTTCTAGTGGGAGTTGAGAAGTGGAATCATGGTGGATACTAAATGGATCAGATGGTGTCTATTTGTTCATCTTTCTACAATTTAGGAAAACACAGTGAAAAAAATCATTTCTGAGAATGAGATTGAGTCACTTTCCTCACCCTCCTTCTGCCTGTAACTCCAGGGAGCAGCATCACGTTCCTAAACCTTCACTCCCTCACACTGGATCTGACACGAACACGAGCTCCTCTTTAAGTCTCCTTTCTGGGAGTCCAGAGTATTAAGAATTTGTTTCATCTGTATATGAATGTCTAGTTATCTATAACACTGCTTGCCTCCCAAAGCATCTGGCTTTCTTTCTATCCTTCCTTCCCTCCTTCCTTCTCTCTGTCTCTCTCTCTCTCTCTCTCCTTCTTTCTTTCCTCCTTTCTTTTTAAGATTTTATTTATTTGACAGAGAAAGAGAGAGAGAGAGCGCACACACCCAAGTAGGGGGAATGGCAGGCTAAGGCAGAGGAAGAAAGCAGGCTCCTCACTGATCAAGGAGCTCGATGTGGGGCTCGATCCCAGAGTCCTGAGATCATGACCTGAGCCACAGGCAGATAATTAACTGACTGAACCACCCAGGTGCCCCAGCATCTACCTTTGTTCCTCTGATTTTAGTGTTCTATGCTGCCCTTTCAGTCCCACATCAGATGTCCCTAAGTCCTCTGAAAGTATATCAGCAGTTGAAACTCTTGTTCCTTCCTTCTCTGGTTCAGCCTTTTGAAAAAACAATTCTATAAACCTCACAGCATGTTAAGTAATAGTCAAGCACGCAGAGAATCAAGAGAATTTGAGAAAAATTCAACAAAAATAGTAGGCAATACAGCTTAGGATCAAGAAAAGGAGATTGTATCTTTTGTGTGTGTGTGTGTGTGTGTTTTCTAAGATTTTATTTATTTATTAGACAGAAATCACAAGTAGGAACAGAGGCAGGCAGAGAGAGGGGGAAGCAGGCTCCAGCTGAGCAGAGAGCCCGATGCGGGGCTCGATCCCAGGACCCTGAGATCATGACCTGAGCCAAAGGCAGAGGCTTTAACCCACTGAGCCACCCAGGTGCCCTAGGAGATTGCTGTCTTTATTGCCTTAGTTCAATGTGTGGCTTCGCATGTTCCCAGCTATGTGATCTTGAGCATGTAATTCATTCTTTCTAGAATTCAGCTTCCTTATGCCTAAAATGAGGGTAGTTTAGTAGCTATGTTATAGATTAATGGAAATAGAGGAAATCCCTGTGAAGAATTTAACAGCTTCTGGCACATAATCCATCCTTATTGTTTTTATTAATAGTGGTAGTATTTTCAATTCATGGAAATTTGGGGAAATGGTAAATTTATCTTCCTTAACATCTTCAATTTAAAATCTGTTAAGTATTTCTCTGTACCAGTTACTTGTGAGATAAAGAAAAAAGAGAAAATAGATCTGGCTCCTGTTTTTGCCATAGAAGTTTTCTCATGAGGGCAGAAGTGAAATTGAACTTAATTCAAGATTTCTCTGTGTGTGTGTGTGTGTGTGTGTGTGTGTGTGTGTGTGTGAGGTATCTTAAGCTGCCAGAATCAGAGCAGGGAAGATGTAGAATATGCTTGAATATTAAATTGATTCACTAATAAATTCATGCTCTGACCTCCTCAGGGATCTTGGAATTTCAACAAATGCAACTGAGAAAAAGAACAAGTTGACATTTCAGAAGTGTTTATGCTTGCTAGTTTTCAGCAATATTTTGAACCACATTGTATCTCCAGCATGGCCTGCAGTAACCAAATGCAAAATAGATAGGTGTTTAGGTTATTTATTTGGTAACCAACTAACCCCTGCCAAGTTAATGCTTAAGAGTTGGAAACTGTACCAGGATTTGCTCTACTTGGTGTGGAACAGAAGGGAGAATAAGCTAGTAAGAGGCTGTGGTACCTTATTAGGGACACAATCATTAAGATGGAATTACTATTACTACTCTCATTTGGATGGCTGTTTTAACTGATAATTCTATAATCACTAAGAGTGTGGCGATTCAGACTTCCCTTTGTCTCGACAGTATATATTCTTGTTAATACTTCCTCCCCGCCCCTGCAAAACAAAACCTATTCTCCAGAGCAATATCTATTACTGCTATCGCTTAAAAGAAAATGTAAAAGGAAGTGAAGATAAAGTTTTGTTCAGTTAAAGCATGAGGTATCGTGATGATAATATTTTAGGTTGTCGAGAACCGAAACTGACCCTATTAAAATAGGGCTGGTCTGCACCAAACGAGGAGACAATCTTTTTGTTCTCTTGAATGATCTCAGAATCCTTGTCTGTTTTTCATGGACGTAGTCACATACCTAAGCAAAAACAAAAACTAAATCAAACAACAACAACAACAACAACAACAACAAAGGTGTTATCAGTTTACAGCTGGACATACTTTCTTTATCTTTCAAAGATGGGAATGCTTTTAGGTGGTATTCACGACTTTTGTCCACATTCATCTTGATGTAATGGACCTTTTCTATCCTGTTATTTCTCAGGGTTTTTTCCTGCAAGTTTGATCCAGATATTTGATCTCTAAAGTAGGCTTCCCAACTATTCACCACCCATTTTTCAAGACTATTAGAATTGGGTTGTTAAAATGTCTAGAAAATGCCTCTAATGGTCACGCTCATCATTGAAAGCAACATAATTGTCATGTGTAACGGAGGAAAACAACAACAAAAAAGAAGTCATTTGCCCTTGTCACAGAGAACTTACAATGACCCCAGGCGTCCATTCCCAAATAACACCAATACCTCAGGTTAATTGAGGAGGCCTCTGAGTGGAGATCATGAGGTCACAGCCTTTTGCTTCCTGTTTGTAAATACACAGACTAGACTCTAATTAGACTCAAGAGGAAACGTTGCCCTGGGAATGTATTTGGAAGGCATGGAGGTGCTTCAACAATTCAAGTCTGTACAGAGAGGGGTTGGCATTGTTATGTGATAGGCCTATTTTTATTTCCTTCCAAAGCTTTACCGAATAAATGAAACTTTAATAAAGAAGAGAGACAGAAGGGTGATTTCAGCTTCATGTCTCAGGTATAAATGAGATGAATTGCTCTAGTGCTATGCACCTGTTTCCCTGTATGTGATAAACCAATTGCTGAGTGTTATTAAAGTACATTCACTTTCATTGTAATTGAGTGAACATGATCGGGTGTGGTATTTGCTTTTGTATAAAATTTTCCCCTTGTAATGATACTCAATCATTTCGGCATATAACATTTCAGGGGACATTAAATGACCATGCTGGAAGGTTTACAATGATCCCTAAGCAAAAACCAGAAAATAGTCTTCAAGCTCCTGTTTTTTTTTTTTTTTCCTGCTAATTAAAGAAAATTATAATCATCTTCTGCTATAATGCACAAAACCCACTAAAATTGAGTGTGTTAAGCTTCTCCTGTAATTACATGTACTTCAAAGACCAATGCCTCCTTAGTAATAAGTGGTTTTGTGACTCTAGGGTACATGCTTCAAGGTATAGAAAAGGAATGAACACATTTTCATTCCATGTGACGTTATTAAGTATGGGATAAAAAAATAAAATGTTTCACGTGGCCAGATCTCATTGCACAGATACAATTGGAATTCCTCTGACAACTGTTGTATGCCCACCTCATATATAGCATACTGTTTTATTACATATATGCATGTGTTCTACAGCAGAAGAGAAAACCACATGCGCAAACACACATACACATACACACACACACACACACACACACACACACACACGTCTACTTAGAACTCATCATTGTGGAAGCTCAACATTTGTTTGCTTTTCCAGATCCTTGAAGAGTGTTGGCTTTTTAAAGTAATCTGATGTATTTTGATCGCTTCAAAGCATCAACAGCAAAAATTACAAGTTTAATCTCATTTACTTGGATCTTGCTAATTAAGAAATGTTAAAAATTCAGAAAGGCGAGGCTAAAATTTGCTTTTGTGCTTTATGTGGGGGGGACAGTTTTCAGTGGCAGACAGATGTCTGATCTCCATTCCAAAGTCTTCTTAACTCTTTTTTTTTTTCTTAAATATTTTATTCATTTATTTGACAGAGATCACAAGTAGGCAGAGAGGCAGGCAGAGAGAGAGGGAGGAAGCAGGCTCCCCATGGAGCAGAGAGCCCCATGTGGGGCTCCATCCCAGGACATTGGAATCATGACCTGAGCTGAAGGCAGAGGCTTTAACCCACTGAGCCAGCCAGGCACCCATCCCCTTTTTTGAAAAGATTTTATTTATCTTTATTTGACAGACGAAGATCACAACTAGGCAGAGAGGCAAGCAGAGAGGGAGAGGAGGACAAAGTCTTCTTAACTCTTAACGTTTGAGTTGATAGCATGTATTGACATGCCAACAATGAATGTAGTCTTACAATTATTCTTATCTAAAGCAGGTTTAGCAGATAACCACTTTTGGCAGTTACTGTTTGCATTTGGTTTTGTAGGGTTAGAAATTACTGCATAGTTTGAAAATGATAGAATAAAAAAGCGCATAGTATTTAAAACACGTAGGCATCGGTAATTCAAGCAGGATATTGATCTCAAATAGTGAATTAATTAGGTGCCAACTCTAATTTTTAGAGTTCAGTCTAATCTCTCTCTCTCCAAGAGATAGCAAGGACAAGGGGCACACTTACTGTCAGACAAAATCAGGTGGCCTGTATTCAAATTCTACCTTTGACACTAGTTAGCAATTTAACACTAAGAATGCTACTTTGTCTGTCTGGACCTTACTTTTCTAATTTATAAAGGTAATTATAATACCTAATCCATAACATTATCAAGAAGATCTCTTGAATTAATATAGGGATAGCCTTACAACAATAACTGAAATATAAGAACATACGGGTTTGCTGTTGTCATTAACTATTAAGAGTAAGCATTGGGGGAAAGAACGTGTGAGAAGGAAAGTGCGGAGGAAGGAACATGTGAGAACTAAGGAAGGGAAGATGGGAAGGAAGAAGGAAAGAGAAAACAGTGTCACTTTGGGTCACGATATTAGTAAAAGTCTAGAGGAGCACTCATGCCAGGATCAATATACTTTGTTGGAATCAGTCTCAATTTTCCATTTTATTTTGCTCTTAAAGACTATGTCCAGGTTTCCATCAGGTGTCTTAAATGTCCAAGGATAGCAAATTAAAAGGGTCTGCTGGATTCTGTTTGTTTTTTTTTTTAATGGAGTGTGTTTATTAAATCAGAGCAATGGTTCATGACATTAATCATGCTGTCCTATATAAATGGATTGTAACTCAGATCAATGAGCAGAGAATCTATCTAATTTAAGGGTAGTGTTTGTGTGCACATGGGGGGGGGTCTGTGGGTATGTTCCTCCATCTTCATGCTCTCCCTTGCATCTCTTTTAGGAGATCAAAGGTTGTACCTGAGAGACATCCAGTAGGGGAGAGGGGTACACCTGGATTGAACCTGCAAACTTATAGTCAGGGTATGTTCTTCTATTCAACTAAGCTGGATGTCCACAAGCAATAAAATAGTAATCTGACTTGCTATAATTTATTTTACATTTTCTGCCATTAAACCACATCCATAAAAACTTGAAACAATCCATAGCTAGTTTCAAACTCTAAAGCAAAGTCCATAATGATACACATATTACTCATCTCCCCATTAGAATGTAGATCACATGGCATACACGGGGTCAGGAAAACATTATTAAAAGAACATAAGTGATTGTATCATTTAGGACATTCTTGGTTCATAATCCTACTGCATGGCAATAGAGAGGCCAAAACCCAGAGAAATTAAATAGAAAACTCTGAATACAATCATGTCATTCTGCTTATTTTTGCACAGAAATTATGTCCAGTGCTAGAAGTTTAAAATGCTAAAGCCTCCAGATCAAAATGTGTGTAGGGGGTTCCTTTAGTCTTAATATGTTAAGACAAAAGCAAAACAAAACAAACTTCCATGGAAGTAGAACATTCTTCATGCTGCTCTCACAACAATTTGACTTATAAACAACAAAATGACTTGTAAAGAAAAAAATACAAATGCATTTTTTAAAAATAAGGAACATAAAGATAAATTAGTCTATAGGAATAGTCCTCTTCTGATCTCTTTATTGGAATATTTCTTTTCCTTCTACTACCCCTCTTATGTACATTTTTAAAAAATCTACCTCCTGTGTAGATAAACCTCATTAAATTTAATAGCTTAAAGCTCTATGTCATCTCTTCAATATGTAAAAGATAGGAGTATTATCCTCCTAACATTCATATTCTTTACCCAAGTACAGGAAACACACAGGCTATGATGCCGAATCTTTTTTGAAAGTTCTGAGGCATTCAGGTGTGTAAAAAGAAAACATACTCACCTAGCAGTATAACTTGTAACTGTCAAAACACTTATAATCAACCTGATAGTTTCCATCACAGGAAAATAAACAGGCAAACCACCAACCAAAACCCCTTTACCTTACCACTTTTAAGTTCTTGTCTGCCCAGTATTTATTCTTAGAAGAAGGGTATTGAGGAGGGCACCTGTTGTGATGAGCTTTGGGTGTTATACGTAAGTGAGGAATCACCAAATTCTACTCTTGAAAGCAATATTACACTCTATGTTAACTCAAATTTAAATAAAAATTTGAATTGAAAAATAAGTGAATACAAAAATTGATGTTTTACAAAGTTGGCTTGGAATTTAAAAAAAAGATTTGATATAGTTGAAAGGATGAGAGTGATTGTTAATATCAGTCATTTCTTGTACTAGAACTCTTCAGGGAAATTATATGACATGGTTGACAAAGAACATTAATGACCCCCCCCACCACCACCACCAAAGGACAGTGGGTTTATTTCACTGTGCTCTGCTCTTAAGAATATTTGTGGCTTACCATTTCAAGTCACCTCTGTGTTGTTAATATCAAGCTCTCTAAAGAGTGAATAATAATAGTTCTTTATCTAATGCTTTCCTACTGGGGTAAGGACAAGTTTCATCCCAGCCCATAGATCCTGCTGGATAATGGTTTTCTTGGATATCAGGTTACATTTTGCATAATTGGGTAACAAGCTACTTCTCAAGGCATTAAATCAATTCATTCTGTTTTACTTAGAGCTGAGTCACCACGCACCCTATTGACTCATCCTCTATCAAGGGTTCTGCTTGAAGAAATGGATAGTGGCCAAAAGAACATATTTCCCAGAAAAGGATGGTATCTTGTGGCTTGCCAAGGATCAGGGCTGATCATGTGACTCTACGTTTAATAATTACTGACTTCAGAACAAAAAGCTGTATTTTGTTTTACTTTTATGATGCAGTTTTTTTAAAAGAATGGGTCAGATTTGGGGTCTTAACATTTGGGACCTGGATAAGCAAGGGCTCTTCCTTGCAAAGTTATCCAGAATGAACCATGAATAGATAATGCTTCTCCAAGAAGTCATTGTTTAGAGTCTATTAAGCAATGTCAAAATTGGACACATTTAACATGAGTAGATGGATGTGTAAGCCATCGAGATTAAAAAAAAAAAAAACTAATGAGGACAGATTTCTGGATTTGTGATGGACATTTAGTTTCTGATTTCTGAAAACAGCTTCCTCAGAAATGATATTAAATGCCGCTGGAACCAGTGAAAAATTTTTCCTTTCAAATGAGGCAGAATGAAAGCAGTGTACACAAACTCGTCTGCATGCACTTGGATAGCACCTGAAGACACTTGTGTAATGCCACTACCTGAGTCCCACTCCAGAGATTCTGGGGCAGTTAGGCCAGAGCACAATGCAGGCGTCAAGAGTTTTAACATCTTCCCCAGGGGGTTCTAACACGCAGCCATGGATAAGAACTTCTGACCCAGACACAGGTGGGGAGAGAAAGAATATGGTGAGCAGAGAGAAAAGAGGTTGCAGAACGCAAGGATTTAAGAAAAACTTTTTTTTTTTTTTTTGAGAAAAATATTTTTAATTAAAAAACAAAAACAAAACAGCCTGGAAACCAGCCTCACATCCTCTGATAGTCAGTGGACTGATCAACCATTAGAGTCCCACCATCTCTCCTAGTTATTCAGTGTTAACAAAATGAACAGATTCCAACTCCCCACATCTGCCTCGTGAATTTCACAAACAGATTTATTATTTATTTATTTATTTATTTATTTTACAAACAGAACGTTGATCGGAACCAAACTGCAGGAGGAAACATTTAACATGATATATGCAAAACCAAACAAAAAAAAATGCAAAGCATCTATTTTAGGGATGCATACATTTATTTTCAGGCTGTAAGAAAGCCAAGGGACCAATGAATAGAAAATCCCAGGGTAGCCGTTACCTTTCCGAGGACACTCGAGAACTTCAAAGCTCTCAGTAATATTCTATTTCTTCTGCTGGGTGGTAGGTATAATTTTTTAAAAAGGAAATTCCTGAGAAAAGCTGCTGCAACTCCTTTTGTGATCCCTTTTATAGATTCCACGTTAAGAACCCGGTGACTCGTTCAAAGAAGGAGATAACAGAAGGGAGGTGTGACAGTAAATTTCAAGATGTTTTAAAAGGTGAGGGAATATAAGTTAAAAAGCAGCTCTCACGGATTCTTAGCGTACTCTCCTTTTAAATTATTCGGTGCGGGATGGAGATAGAAAAACAGAGACAGAGACAGAGACAGAGGGAGGGATAGATGGAGAGATACGGGCTTTCCCTACTTAGGTTGAAAATGAAAATACATGTTTCAGTTCTTAAATGGTTGAAGGTAGTCTTTGGTCATTGGAGGTGAGAGTTAGAAAATATGGGTATAGACTTCACCTCTTTATGCCTTAGGTTTTCTTGTGTCTAAAAAAGCAACAGTAATGGTGGAACACGCAAGACACTTAGGATGACGGACACGGATAAACACTTATAAATATCAGCTATTCTTTTTGGTTTGGGCATTCAGATGTCACTGGGGTCCTTAGCTTCCTGCTCTTGTATCCTTGGTTTCTCCCAAGGCTACCTGGAGGCAAAACGGAGAACCTCTTGGCTTTGCTGTGAACCTTTCACTGATTGTATTTTATGATAAATGAAAGAGGATTTTCCATTGTGTACCTCAGAGCAACAGCATCCACATTCTTAGTAATTTCATGCTGCCCCAAGGAGCCTCTTCATTGACTCTGCTCTGGTGGGCTTGCCAAGTCACGCTGTCTTTTCTAGTACATGGAATAGGTCCTCTGTTACACAGGCTCATTCACTCTCCTCCAATGTGTACACTGAAATGCACAGAGAAAATGAAATCAGTGCTTTCTACAAAGTGGCAATTCAGTGATGCCTTTGGGCTAGCAGCATAGACATCACTGGGGAGCTTTTTGGAAACGAGGACTCTGAGCTGTACCAGAGCCATAGTGAACCAAACGTATGTTTAACAACTCCTGGGTGTTGTCTGTGCAGGAAGCAACACTGTGCACCACAGAAAATGTCAACCATGCAGACAGAGGAGAGATCATCATTCTCTTTTGATGACTTCTCAGCTTTTTTTTTTTTTTTTACTTTAATACACATTTGCAGTCTTAGTCATAGCTCTAGACAACTTATCAAAACACAGTTTCTAAACAAACATAATATTCTTTCCAAGAGGAATTCTGAAAAACAGATTTCTATCTGACATTTGTTATCAACATTTGAAGCCTGTTTGTAAAACCTTAAGTACTGAATAAAATAATTACTGGCCATTAATTTTTCTTCTTCCTCTATCTTGCTCACTGACCCTATGCTATGACCCTATTAAAGCTAGGAAGACAATCTTTACATTTAGATGCAGTTCAGAAGGGTAAACTCATCTTGGTTCCCTGGTCAAAGCTATGAAACAGCTTGGCTTGATAATCCAAAGGGAAGACACTAAAGGTTGACCTGCTTACACTATAAAATTATTATTGGTAGACAAAAAATGTGAGAAATCCTGTCTGTAATACACTTCGTGAAGAGAATCCTGTTCAGAATAATTGTAAAACAGCTGTTATTTTTAAAGAAAACTGATTTAACTGATTTCGAAGATTCTAAGTCAATAAATATCACCATATTGCATCCAATGAAACCTTATCTCAGATAACCTTTACCCTTTTGCTGTTTGTCATCTTTTTTCACCTTCTCTCCTCCCGTTTTTAGCAATACTAAAGATTATCTATGCTTAAGATAATAAAGATTATCAAGATCCAGTAAGGCATTTGTCATTGCACTATCTCAGATATTAAACGAAAAATAAATTTCAGAGTTGAGGCACCTGGGTGGCTCAGTCAGTTAATCATCTGCCTTTGGCTCAGGTCATGATCCCAGGGTCCTGGGATCGAGCCTGCATCGCACTCCCTGCTCAGGGGGAGACTGCTTCTCTCTCTCCCTCTGCAGTTCCTCATACTTGTACACACACACACACTCACTCACTCTCTCGCTCCATCAAATAAATAAATAAATGAATAAGTGAAATTCCAACATTGAATGAAGGAACATAAAAAGAGTTCGCTTTTGTTTAAAAAAAAGAAAGAAAGAAAGAAGAAGAAGAAGAAGAAGAAGAAGAAGAAGAAATGTATCTAGTTTCCTTCTATTTAATCTAACTTCTTGAGATTTTTTTTTTTTTTTGCCTTCCATTGATTCTGAAAACTACGGGGTAGTACATGTTTCTAGATAGACCTAAATTCTTTAACAGCATCCTTGTTTTGGATTGCCTACTTCTGGGATGATTAATTAACCAACCCCTATTGCATCAAGATTGGATTTTGCTTCTTATATTGAATTTTGAAACCAGGTTATTCTTATGTAATACCCTTTCTTGAAGAGATCATCCAATATGCTGTTCCATCATTTTTCACATTAAGAACAACGTGACCCTGAGGTCCCAGAATGTTATTTTAAGTTTTGCAGAAGGACTTGTTTCTTTCCTCCTAGTCATATGAAACTAAGGAGCTTGTTAGTTTTTTTTTTTCTCTTTTTACTTAATCCCAAACACAAAAGCTTGTTGAATATCTACCATGTACCTGACCCTATAACGTTGACTACAAAAGTAAATTTTGCACCTTTCGTATCCAGTCGGACTCACTGCTGAATGACACTTCTCATCAAGAAGGATAGAGGGCATGTGTGGCCTGAAGCTTTTTACCTTGCCATAGAGCTATTTTAATCTCTGGATGTTCTTTTTTTCCATTAAGCAAGACCATGACAGGCTAGTGGGAGGTGTGTAAGGAAGGGGATGAAGAGGTTATGTTGGAAGCCTGCAAAGCCCTTGGTATCCTGGGACTTAACATCTCCTAAATAAAGTGGGCTTTCAGCACAAGCCTTATTTAAAAAGGAAAAAAAAAAAATCTTCTGCAGATGAAACAGATGCCAGATGGAAACTACTCTGCTGACTTGCTCTAAACAGGCTTGCAGCTGTTACTTCTTCCATGACTTTTTCCAGTGAAATTTTTAGGCTTCACCTGTTGATGGACCCAACAGGATTTTTTTTTATTCCCTCCCCCACCCTAGCCTCATCCTCTCCCCAACATCCCCTTAAAAGGAGAGCAGCCTGAATACTTAGAAAGCACAGCTCAGGGTGAGAGCTCATTATATCTGTTGCCGATAGAAAAGGGGGATAGTACCCGCAGGGCTGGAAGACTGTGGTTATTTCCAGTTCTTGGTCCATTGGACCTGCTCCTAGAGGGACAAGGCAAGATCTCTTGCCCCTGTTGGCTGTCTCTGTGTATTGCTCTTGAACAACTATTACTCAGAGCTAAGCTGAACTTTGCCCCGGGAGCTGGGTAATAACCATTTGGGTATAACAGATGTAAGGAGCTTCGGGTTAAAACAAACCAGTGAAACACAAAGTTATGAACCATATTGCAGATAGAAAGGGCAGATTCTCATCAACTGAAATGGACTCTGAGAAAGAAGGCAAGGAGAATATTTTCAGCAAGAGGAAGGAATACTTTCTTGGTGGCTTACACAGATGGTTCCAGCCACTGGCTTCTGCCATTTGGGTTGCTTGCTTTTCTGTAAGATAATCAGGTCCATTGACACACACAGCATTTGACATTCAAAAATGATCTCCTAATGGAGCTCCCAACATCTGCTATCAGAGAAGCATACGATGGCACTGAAAGATGGAGAACTGATAGAAAAAAAAATTGAAAACTAGCAATATAATATAATTAATTAAAACTCAAGTACTGGGTACAAGTTACATAACATCCCACATGTTCCACGTGTTCTGCATGCAGCCCAAAATTCTCTAAAGGCTTATTATTATTTTTTTTAAATAATACATTCCATCTAGGTTTCTCCGATTAACTCACTTCAAGATGAAATATATATATATATATATATATATATATATATATATATATATATTTTTATTTATTTATATATATTTTTTTTTTTTTTTTAAACTGTGTGATGCTTCCCAAATCTGCAAACCCTGTCTCCTATTCTTTTCCCCTGGGTGGAGGATCTCATCTGCTACCTCCCAAAGTAGAAGTCATAAGCTGGAAACCTCTCATCTCTGCTCCATCTACTATATAAACTCAAATAAACTGGATCTGTCCTATACCATTTCCATCCCTTTCTTCCTCCTGGCAAAGGGAAGAGCTGAGTTCACTTATGGCTGGTATGCTGTTCACCTCTCACCTTCCAGGTACCTTACTTGACCAATTTTCCCTTCTCTCCATTGTATGATTAATCCCTGTGTCAACAGATTCATTCCCATTTGGTTTTATTATTTCTCAGTTTTCTATTATTCAAACCAACATAAAAACGTTCAACACAGCATCATCTTCCAACTATTCACCTGGTTTCTTTCTGGCATTTGGGATTGGGTGTCCTAACCAATTTGTGTATTTTTATCTTTCTTGTGTGTGTGTGTGTGTGTGTGTGTGTGTGTGTGTGTTTAACAAGGGACATTTAAATATCTGGTCACTCTCTGCTTTTTACTAGGAGCCCCCCATGGGAGAAAGGATGAGTTTAGAAGTAACCTATCATGCTAGAGCATTACTAAATAAAAGCCCATAAACTACCTCACAGAGAACACACATAGCAGGAAGAAATGCTTAGAGGGCCCAGAACATTCAAAAGGTGAGGACGGGCAATGCTTTCTAATGCTCATGCCAGGAATATTGGTCCTCAACAGGTTCTAGGGATGAAAGCTGCAGATACATCTCCAGCTGTTTGGCTTTGGGAATCCATGAGGGTAATCCTTCCCTAGCCAAATGAACTATATGCAGAGAGAAAGCTTTTCCACCAATTTGCTCTGCAGTATGTTTCTTGGGCTTGAGGACACATAGACAAATGTGGAGTACCAGATACTGTGGCACAGATCTAAAAATGTCTGCTCATGGGAGGAAACAAGGATTGTGTCCCCAGAGAGACAGCACACAGTGCAATAGCAGGGCTCCAGAAAGACAGCTTAGAAGCCGAGTGGGAAAAGGTAACCTCAGGAAAAACCTGTTTCCTGCCAGCCAGCCTTGCAGACTTGGGTGAGTTTCTTAAACAGTCTGACCTTCAGTGTTCATATTCATAAAACAGGTTTGATAATAACAGTAGTACTGTGATGATTAATTTTATATGTTCAGCTGACTGGGGTGAGGGAAGCCCAGATAGCTGGAAAACATCTCTGGGTATGTCAGTAAGAGTATTTCCAGAAAAGATTAGCTTTGAATTAGTAAATTCAATAAAGCAGATGGCCCTTCCCAGTGGAGGTGGGCATCATGAATCCCTCGAGTGCCTGAGCAGAACAAAAAGACAGAGGAAAGGAGAATTCTGTATTTTCTTGAGCTGGAACACCCATCTCTTCCATCCTCAGACATAGGGTCCCCTGATTCTTGGGCTTTCATCCTTTGAGAAAAGGACTTATACCAGCAAACCCCACCCCTGCCCCCCAGTTCTCAAAACTTTAGACTGAATTGTACCACTGGTTTTCCTAGTTCTCTAGCTTGCCGACTGTCTGTCTTGAAATTATGAAGACCGAGAAGACTTCATAATGTCATAGGTCACCTGCCACAATGAATCTTTTTACATATATCTGCATATGCCATTGGTTCTGTGAGTCTTAGGCGAGCTCTAACTAACACATAAACCTTCCTTATAGGTTCATTAGTGAACACACACAATAAAAACACTTAGTGTCTGCCACCTGTTAAATCTGAGCCATATTATTTCATTGAACTGCTCCTCTAAACAATGAAATAGTATGCATAGACTAAGTTTTGTCACCCTTTCCCACTCATATTATATATAGTATCATAATTAACAGGAGAATGGGAGATTTCTCACAGCAGTGTTTAATGCCAACTTATGAAAATGACACAAATGTTGCAATTGGGCTGCATCTTGGTGAATCCTGGACACCCTGAAACTAAGAATTATTTCCTATGTACCTCAAGCTCCAGAGTCTCTTCTTTGGCATTGGATGACAGGAGCCTGATGAAATAATACCATTTTGGTATATCATTGCACTGAGTGCTCTAAAGCAGCAGGTTAGCTGGCTTTCCACACTTTATGAGGTTGCAGTTGGTGCCCTGAAACTCATTTACTGTGAACTTGGAGCATTATTAAAGTAATCCAGAATCTGAAGCACCTAAAGGAAAGAATGGCACCCACCTGAGATGAAAAGACCTGTACTTTATCCTCCTAGCAACGTAAAACCTCCTGCTGATTGAGGATAAGATTATTACTTTTTTAATTAAATTAATTTATTTATTTTTGAAAAACAGTATTCATTGTTTTTGCACCACACCCAGTGCTCCATGCAATCCGTGCCCTCTATAATACCCACCACCTGGTACCCCAACCTCCCACCCCCCCGCCACTTCAAACCCCTCAGATTGTTTTTCAGAGTCCATAGTCTCTCATGGTTCACCAACCCTTCCAATTTACCCCAACTTCCTTCTCCTCTCTAAGACCCCTTGTCCTCCATGATATTTGTTATGCTCCACAAATAAGTGAAACCATATGATAGTTGACTCTCTCTGCTTGACTTATTTCACTCGGCATCATCTCTTCCAGTCCCGTCCATGTTGCTACAAAAGTTGGGTATTCATCCTTTCTGATGGAGGCATAATACTCCATAGTGTATATGGACCACATCTTCCTTATCCATTCGTCCATTGAAGGGCATCTTGGTTCTTTCCATAGTTTGGCGACCGTGGCCATTGCTGCTATAAACATTGGGGTACAGATGGCCCTTCTTTTCACAACATCTGTATCTTTGGGGTAAATAACACAGGAGTGCAATTGCAGGGTCATAGGGAAGTTCTATTTTTAATTTCTTGAGGAATCTCCACACTGTTCTCCAAAGAGGCTGCACCAACTTGCATTCCCACCAACAGTGGAAGAGGGTTCCCCTTTCTTCACATCCTCTCCAACACATGTTGTTTCCTGTTTTATTAATTTTGGCCATTCTAACTGGTGTAAGGTGATATCTCAATGTGGTTTTAATTTGAATCCCCCTGAGGGCTAGTGATGATGAACTTTTTTTCATGTGTCTGATAGCCATTTGTATGTCTTCATTGGAGAAGTGTCTGTTCATATCTTCTGCCCATTTTTTTTATATGTTTGCCTGTTTCGTGTGTGTTGAGTTTGAGGAGTTCATTATAGATCCTAGATATCAATCTTTTGTCTGTATTGTCATTTGCAAATATCTTCTCTCATTCTGTGGGTTGCCTCTTTGTTTTGTTGACTGTTTCCTTTGCTGTGCAGAAGCTTTTGATTTTGAGGATAAGATTATTTTTAACTTATTTTGATTTTTTAAATATTTTTAAAAAGATTTTATTTATTTATTCATGGGATGTGGGGCAGAGGGAGAAGCAGCTTCCCATTGGAGCAGGGAGCCTGATGCAGGACTTGATCCCAGGGCCCTGAGACCATGACCTGAGCTGAAGGCAGATGGTTAACCAACTGAGCCACTGAGTTGTCCTTATATTTAATTTTAGGTGAATTTATTTGTGCATCAACCTATGAGTTACAGGCTTTATATATTATTTGAGTTCTTGCATCTCCTTATGAACTTTGATATTAGTGGGAGTTCATACTGAAATTTTGGAAATCTCTATGTGGATGCCTTATAGTGTGCATTCAATTCTGCCATTTAATTTTATTCCCTATAATGTCTCTTGACCTCCAGATAATATGTCTGGGCATAATTTGGAATGGGAGACAAATTATAAAATACTTCTAGAAATTAGTAAGGAAAAGACAGAGAATGCAGGAGCAAAATGGGTAAGAGCCTGGAACAGGCACTTTTCCAAAGAGGATGTTAAATGGTGATCACAAGAATTGAGGGTGTGTATAACTTCATTAGTCATAAAGGCTATATAAATTACCATCCCAAAGGAGCTACCACTGCATGCCTACTGGAATGTGTAAAATTAAAAAAAAATTCAATACCCATTGTTGGTTATGATGTAGAGCATTTGGCAGAAATCATATACTGCTTTGAGTATATGAATTGGTAAGAACACACTGAAAAATTCTTTGGTAGTAAGCATCCCGAGAACATCCCATATGGCCCAGCAATTTCACTCCAGACATATGAAACACAGATACAAACACAAGTTCCCCAATCTATGAGAGCAGCTTTACAGATAATACAATGGCACTAAATTCATATATTTCAATTACACTGAATGTACTTGGACTAAATGCTCCAATCAAAAGAGATAGGATATCAGAATGGAAACAAACAAACAAACAAAAATAAGGTACTATGCAGCTTGACCCAAGAGTACATTAAGAGGATTATTTACCACAATCTAATAGGATTTACTCCTGGGCTTCAGGGTGGCTCAACATCTGCAAATCAATCAATGTGATACACCTCATTAATAAAAGAAAGGAAAGGGACCATATAATCCTCTCAACAGATGCAGAAAAAGCATTTGTCAAAATACAATATCTTTTCTTGATAAAAACTCTCAGCAGAGTAGGGATAGAGGGAACATACCTCAACATCGTAAAGGCCATATACAAAAGATCCACAGATAATATCATCATCAGGAACACAACAGGGATGTCCATTCTCACCACTGTTGTACAACATGGTGCTGGAAGTCCTAGCCTCAGCAATCAGACAAAAAATAAAATAAAATGCATCAAAATCAGCAAAGAAGAAGTCAAACTTTCACTCTTTGCAAACAACATGATATCCAACGTAGAAAACCCAAAAGACTCCACCAAAAAATTGCTAGAACTGTTAAACAGGAATTCAACAGAATCACAGGATGTGAAATCAGTGCATAGAAGTCTGTTGTATTTCTATACACTAACAATGAAACAGAAAAGAAATCAAAGAATCAATCCCATTTAAAATTGCACCAAAAAGCATAAAATACCTAGGAGTAAACCAAACCAAAGAGACAAAAGATCTGTACTCTGAAAACTATAGAACACATGAAAGAAATTGAGGAAGACACAAAGAAATGGTGAAACATTCCATGATCATCGATTGGAAGAACAAATATTGTTAAAATGTCTATACTACCCAAAACAATCCACAGAATCAATGCAATCCTTTTCCAAATAGCACCAGCATTTTTACAGAGCTGGAACAAACAATTATAAAATTTGTATGGAACAGAAAAGACCCTGAATAGCCAAAGTAACATTACAAAAGAAAAATAAGGCTGGAGGCTTCACAATTCTGGACTTCAAACTGTATTACAAAGCTGTAATCATCAAGACCGTTTGGTACTGGCACAAAAAACAGATAACTAGATGAATGGAACAGAATAGAGAACCCAGAAATGGATGTCAACTCTGTGGTCAACTAATCTTCAACAAAGTAGGAAAGAATATCCAAAAGAAATAAGATAGTCTCTTCAAGAAATGGTGCTCGGGAAAATTGGACAGCCACATGCAAAAGAATGAAACTTGGCCAATTTCTTACACCAGACACAAAATAGATTCAAAATAGATGAAAGACCTAAATGTGAGATAGGAATCCATTAAAATCGCAGAGGCGAACATAGGCAGCAATGTCTTTGACCTTGGCCACACTAGCGTCTTACTAGACATGTCTCCAGAAGCAAGGGAAACAAAAGCAAATATGAACTACTGGGACTTCATCAGGATAAAAAGCTTTGCAGAGCAAAAGAAACAATCGACAAAACTAAAAAGTGACCTACAGATTGGGAGAAGACATTTGCAAATGACAGATAAAGGGCTAGTATCCAAAATCTTTACAGAACTTATCAAACTTAATACCCCCCAAAACTAAAAAATCCAGTCAATAAATGGGCAGAAGGCATGAACAGACATTTCTCCCCAAAAGACAGAAATGGCTAACAACATATGATAAAATGCTCAACATCAATTATCATCAGGGAAATACAAATCAAAACCACAATGAGATGCCACCTCACACCTGTCTGAATGGCTCAAATTAACAACTCAGGAAGCAACAGATGCTGGTGAGGATGAAGAGAAAGAGGAGCCCTCTTAGCGCTGTTGGTGGGAATGCAAACCAAAAATGGAAAATATTAAAAATGTTAAAAATTGAGCTATTCTACAACCCAGGAACTGCACTACTAGGTATCGATCCAGAGGAGATAATAAAAAGAGTGATGCAGCACATGAACCCCAATGTTTATAGCAGCAATGTCCCCAATAGCCAACATAGGGAAAGAGCCCAGATGGCCATCAAGGGATGAATGGATAAAGAAGGTGTGGTGTACACACACACACACACACACACACACACACACACACACACACAGAGAGGAATATTACTCAGCCATCAAAAAGAATGAAATCTTGTCATTTGCAATAATGTGGTTGGAACTAGAGAGTATTATGCTAAGTGAAATGAGTTAGCCAGAGAAAGACAAATACCATTTGATTTCACTCATAAGTAGAATTTAAGAAAAAAAAATGAACATAGGGGAAAGGAAGGAAAAAACACTGGGTGTTATATACAACTGACAAATCACTAAATCCTAACCTTGAAACTTTTAATGCACTGTATGTTAACTTGAATTTAAATAAAATTTAGAAAACAAACAAAAAATGATGTTCCCCAAAAGACATGTATAAGAATTTTTCATAGCAGCACTATTTGCAATAGTTCCACGCTAGAAACAAATGACTTTTTTTTTTTTAAGTTATGACCAAGATGGATCTTCAAAGGACCAATCAAAATGGATTTCACTTTAAAATTCTCAGAGCAACTCCTGACTAAAAGCTCTTGTAAAAAGAGGACAACCCGGGGGGACTGGGGGAAGGACAAAGAGAAATGTGACCCTCTTGCTCTGATGGATAACCACATCATCAATTAATTAGTGTTGCCCAAATCATCACACCAGGGTCTGATCAAGACTATAACCCCAGCCACCAGTGCAAAGGAAATACAGAGGGAAATGCAAAATCAGGACTATGGAAAAATATAAGGGTCAAAGATTTGATCTTCAAAAATAAATTGTAAGGTAATAAGGGGTAGGGGAGAAGCTTGTCTTCTAACAATTCATTAAGATACATAGTTGTTCTGTGTGGTGTTCTGTGTCAGTGTTATGTTCCACAGTTAAAACTCTTATCAAGTTCTGTCACCATGCTTGCCGCTGGGAAGCAAACTTGAATATGCCAAGACCCTTTTCCTCAAAGGGAATGTGTAAATGTAGTTCCTGTGTGCAATGTAGTATTGTAGGCTCTGTAAGGCTCTGTAAAGGAAATAGTTCCAGAAGAGAAGGGAGAATCCCATTAATTAGGGCCACAGGTAACATAGATCATCATTTTCCATTGTCACCCATTGTCTTAGCTTGGACCACCATAATAAAATAGCATCAACTGGGTAGCTTATTAACAAAGATTTATTTTCTCATAGTTCTGGAGGCTAGAAGTCTGAGATTAGTGTGCCTGCATGGTTGGTTCTGATGAGAATTCTCTTCTTGGCTTGCAGATAGCTGTCTTATTTTTGTGTCCTCACAAGGCAGAGAGGGAGATTGAGGGAGAGAGGGAGAAAGAGAGTGATCTGGTATCTGCTCTTCTTGAAAGAGCACTAATCCCGTCATGACACCCCACCCTCGTGATTTCATCTTATTCTAATTATCTCCCAAAGGTCTCATTTCCACATAGCTTCACATTGTGGATATGAACTTGAATTTTCAGGCCATAGCACCTGGCTTTAGAGGTTGGGGGAGATTGAAGGACACATATTAGCTTACAGTCCCAGTTCCTTGGCATGTCAATGACATGTGCATCCCTTACCCATCTCCCAAGATCTTATAGGCAAAGACTAAACCCTGTGGGTAGAACTGATAGACTGGCCAAACTGTACCATGTACTCAGTAGAAATGAAAGTTGCCTATCTATCCAAGCCAGTTGTAGTTACTCATTTTTCTGACTTCTGTTGGTATTCTTGTGGCTGGCAATTCCCTTTATACAAACTCTCTTGTCCTTCTTAACTGCTTACTTTTAATTTTCTGTAGGTTTAGTGAAAGCACTTTGTTACCTCTATTTTTTTTCCTTCTCTTTCTCAACCAAATTTTGTTAAAGTGACCTGAAGGTCGGTAAGCTCTTTTATTACATTTTCAAATCCAGGGATCTTGTTATCCCATTCTTGTGAGTTGTTTAAGACTCTGAAGTTCCTCTAAGATGTATCTTCAATTAGAAATTAGAAATGAATGGAATGGGAATTTCAGAATTAGAAATGAATTAGAAATGAATGGAATTAGAAATGAATGGAATGAGAAATTCAAAATTGAGTTCAAAAGAGATTATTCTCCTCTCTAAGGCTTGAGAAAGGCTTTACCTACTGACTAAGCTCTCTGAATGGTCATAAGGATGATACATGCAGTGAGACCTATTCAAGGACACTCAGTAATTTGTCTATAATGAGAAAAGGAAATCTACCAAAATCCCATGGCTGCCTATGTTCCTTCACTTAGTAAATGCCTGACAAACAAGTGTGGTCCATATTTATATCTCTGGGGCTGTCTAAATCCAGATATAGTAATGGAAAACAAACTTGCAAACACACACATGGGCTCTCTTCTCAAAAAAAACATGTCATCATATGAGCTTGGCAGAGTCATAAATGGACAATTACAAGCCAGCATAAGATAGGCTATTATAGAAATAAATCCTGTGCTGTGGCAGCAATGAATATAGTATGTTCATGAGTTTTGCAAGGCATAGAACACATGAGCACGGTGTGGACTACAGACGACTGGGACATGATTATTTCTCTCCATCAACTTATCAATATGGGAGAGGAGACAAAGTCAGAAGTGGTAAACAGCCATTCTGAACAATTCTAGATGAATTATGAAATGAGTGGTCAGACCCTTTAAATGTATTACGAATTAAGGGAAAAGAGCCCTGGACTATTGTAAAAATTTCAGAGAGGAAGTGGAACTTAAGCAATTTGGGATCGAGTCAGTGGGCAACAGATGAGGACAATAAAGCCAGTGGCTATGTATAGAATTATGAGGTCTCTGTTCCTGGCCGCTGAGACAAAGAGCTTGCTTTTATTTATAATTATTTTGATTTCATGCTTTTAAAACCATAAATAGCACTACTAGTTTGACTAACTAAGAAGAGGTGTGTTCTAGGTGTCAGTTAATGGACACAACATTTCCAAGGACAGAATTCTCTTACAAATGATCCAGACGGCAGAGCTGGCATGCCGTGTGTGCATAATAGCCTTAATGTGTTTAGGAAAATATTATTGGATTAAAAACCAGACATTTTTAATTTAATAGAGCTACATAGAAAGAGTCATAAATGACTCACCCAATTGCCTCTTCGTGGTTCGATGTTTATTCAACACCAATATAAAAATAGTAAAAAAAAAATATCATGCATAGAATTGAACCTAAGTGCTTTACAGATGGGCATTAGAACTAGTTTTAAAGATGACACGGGGAAACACCAGCTTCAAGATACTAAACACTTTGGAGAAAATCAAAGTAGGACAAGAGCAAGGAATTACAATAAGAATGCAGGCAATTAAATAGTGTAGTACCGAATTGGGCATATGGGCTTAAATATGCTACAGGTCCCTCTCCATCTGGACTTTAATAAGCTTTGAGTTATTGCCAATAAAATACCAAGGAGGCCTCTTCCGGCATTCGTGGGCATCTGTCCACATGATTCAAACAGGCAGCTGATGAGTTACAGTTGCCGTGGAGGACATGATCACGGAGGAGGCCAGCATTTCAAAGTGGGCCATCGTTTCACAAGCTACCTCTAGCAGGAGTTTCTAGTGGGGTGCTAGCCTCTACAAAAATTACTTGCTTGAGTATCGCTTGAAATAATTTTAAAGAACTATGAATTCTCTCTCCCGTTCTTAAGTAGACATGTTGACACCTGTAGGTTTTCTTCTAAATCTTAAGGAGTGGGATGGAATATATTTTTAGTATATTGTAAATTTTAGTTTAACTAAGACCCTAACCCCATTCTTTTCATTTTATCTACAGAATCTAAATTCCAAGGTGTTTTGATATGCATCATTATCTTTAAGAAATCCACAAAGCAGCTTTCAATATCCAGAAATATGATAGGATTTCTCATACTAGTATCTCCATTCCACTCCTCTAATTTTATCTAAAGTGCAACAATTTTTTTTTTTTTTGAAACTTTAACCATTTTGGAAAGTATGTGTTATGAGTACCTGTTGATTTAAATTTGATTTCCACCATGACTAGGCTTTATTATTTTTTTTGAATTTGTGAATTATCAATATTTTAATTATTAAAATTATTCTGATATATTTTATGAAAGTCACAGATGTGGCATTTTGATAGGACAGTTTTCATATTGACGTTATTTTGACACTCTACTCCCATCAAGACATTTACCTTTTAAGCTTTTTTATGGACGTATGGTTAACATCAACAAAAGCTTACAAATTACACTCTCAGACCATCTCTCAACCATACTTCATCCCTCATTTCTGATCTTCAAGAATGACCAGAGGTAACTCTCCGAGACGGAATGAAGACAGTGGTTTCAGGCATTATTTGTTAAAAAGAAGACTTAGGGTCCCTGGGTGGCTCAGTCCGTTAACCATCTGCCTTCGGCTCAGGTCATGATCTTACGGTCCTGGGATCAAGCCCTGTTTTCGGCTCTCTGCCCAGTGGGGAGTCTGTTTCTTCCCTCTCCCTCTGCCCTTTCCTACCCACCCCCTGCTCATGCTCTCTCCGCCTCTTTTCTCTCTCAAATAAATAAAATCTTAAGAAAAAAAGAGACTTAAATCCTACGTTAGTGGTTTTAGAAAAAAAGATGAGGAAATGTAAAAGACCCAACCTCCAGTGGCATGTTTTATCATAATGTTCTTTGAAATCCATGCAAAGTGGATATTTTGTCTGAATATAGAACATTAAATCTCATTGAACCGATTCTTTGAATTAAACAATGATTCAGACCCAGTAGATTTTCATTTTGATTTTAGCTTCGTCACTAAATAACTTGTTTGGGCTTCAGGGTTATTCAACTGTAGAAGGAAGCCCCGAAAGTGCTGACATTGCCAATACACAGATATCACCAGCTCTGGTTACAGATCCTAAGCCCAAGGTCCTACGTCCTAAGTTCAGCATGAACGGAAGCTCTCTCTCAGCCTCTCCTTCTAATCAACATCCAACACTTTTACACTTTAAGCCCCATCTGGAATATTTTATTTTATTAATACATTGCATGCTCTATCACATTTTATAAATGTAGTGTTTATAATAAACTCCATTTATTGGCCAACAGGATTTTTTTTCTGCATTAATGTGTAATATTTCTGGAACCGACCATATATAAACATATTTCAATACTTCTTTTTAAAAAATAGTTTATTTATATATTAGAGAGAAAGAGTACAACGGGGGGAGGGATGGAGGGAAAAGAAGAAACAACTCCCCGCTGAGCTGTGAGCCTGATGTGGGGCTCTGTCCGAGGACACTGAGATCATGATCTGAGCCAAAGTCTGATGCCTAATAGACTGAACCACACAGGCACCCCATACTGAAATATATGTTTTTAATTTTTTAAAAGATTTCATTTATTTATTTATTTATTTGAGAGAGATTGAGAGAACGAGTGGTAGAAGGGGCAGAGGAGAAACAGATTCCCTGCCCTGATATGGGGCTCGATTCCAGGACCCTGGGATCATGACCTGAGCCGAAGGCAGATGCTTAACCCACTGAGCCACCCAGGCGCCCTGAAGTATTTCTAAAGGAGAACAGTTGGACCAGAAATTACCATGTGGAAAATAATGGGTAAAACAACCAAAAAACCAAACTAGCAATGGCTTAAAGAAAAGATGAAATAGAAGAGACGTAAAGGTAGCTTCAAATATTGGGTAGGTTAACAGGTATGAAAGGGAATGAAGTCAGCATCGAGGTAAAGGCAAATGGGAATGACAATTCCTGGAGGGTAAGCATGGCCTACAATTGTTCCGTGGAGGATGTATAACCTACACTGCTGTGCATTTAAGAGGAAAACTGGGATTGCCTCAGAATCAGTGCTTTGGGCCTGCTAACCTACCTATCTATCCACACAGCCTGCATTCCATCCATTAACACTCTCGTGAGGCAACTCAATTGCCTATATAAATCCAGGTTCTGGATTACCACAACCCAAATAATTTAATAATTTTTTAAAAGATTTTATTTATTTTATTTGACAGACAGAGATCACAAGTAGGCCGAGAGGCAGGCAGAGAGAGAGAGAGGAGGAAGCAGGCTCTCTGCTGAGCAGAGAGGCCGATGTGGGGCTCGATCCCAGGACCCCAAGATCATGACCTGAGCTGAAGGCAGAGGCTTTAACCCACTGAGCCACCCAGGCGCCTCAAGAATTTAAGAATTTTTAAAGATGGTATAAAATACATTTGTAAGTGAAATAAGAAGTATCTAGAAAAATAAGGAACTAAAAAATCATGGAGACATTAAAACTGTGTTCATTAAACAAAAGGCACAGTAGAATGTTATACCCTGAAATAGACATTTTCAAAGAGAAGCTGAGAATTAAAGAATGGTACGGATAAATTCACCCACAAATGAGTATATAAAGAAATTTTATTTCGATATAAATTTTTTTCAACTAACCAATCAAGATACGAAGACAGGATCATAGGTAGATACATACATACCTACATATACAGGCTTTCTTAAAAAGAAAATGGAGAACATGGTAGAAAAATAAAACTCACAAAATTCACAGATAATGGCTAGAAATTTCCAATGAGATTGGGATTATAAAAGAAGAGATTGTGGGGACTGCAGTACTAGCTAAAGGTATTTAAATTCATTTTTTTTTTTTTTTAAGCTGAGTAAAACCAAACAGACTAGGAATACTGGAAAAATCTAGGCAATAGATGACCACTTTTTAAGACTTGCAACAAATACTCTTTTCAAGAATTAAAAGGGAAAAGAACCCATACAAGCCCTACAAAAACTCATCAGGATTCGTATAGTTTATAGTTCAAGTAATTTGAACTTGATTTACTCTTCATGTTAATGTCTTGTTGGAATTATATGTACACCCAGCGACTGATAGACAGTCTTGTCATTTATTGTAAAGTATCACCTGGCTCATTCCGAAACATGGAATTTGTTCCAACGATCCTGGAGTTTGGAGTTTGTGTTTTCAGCAGCAATGACCCATATGTATAAAAAATGTCCAGGAGTCTCGGACAGTGGATTTGTCAGCAAGGAAGCCCACACTAAATAAGACCTATTTTCTCTACTCTTTCTCTACTTCACCTCCATTACATAACAGAGAACTTTAAAGAGCTACTGGTCATGAACTCTGGGTAGTAAAATAATGCTGAACTTTTGTTCCAACTCTCTTCATTCATGAATATAATTTATGGTTTGTGACACCATCACCAAGAAGACTGAGATTTACAGATTACAATTTCTGTCATATTGGTTATATTTTCCTTTCGTTTAATTTTTCTCATAAGAAGGAGTAAAGCCAGAGAAAGGGTTGAGTTTTAATAGGAAATTTGGGTCAATCTCAAATCCCTAAATGACCTTCTCAACCAGAAGTACATTTTTTGAACTACGTATATATGAGATTCTGGATGAAGTAAATTCCATGCCATAGCTAAAGAACTGATTATTTTAAATATACACAAAATTGTTGATTAGTGACTTATTTTGTAACTTGTAATTAGCTCATGTTTCTACAGTTCTAGAAAAAAGATGTGGGGCTATAGTTATAGTTCAAGTTCAGCAAATTACCAAAGTTTTTAAAGAGTAGGAGACTTCTACTAAAATCAAAATGTTATAGTTCAAGTTCAGCAAATTACCAAAGTTTTTAAAGAGTAGGAGACTTCTACTAAAATCAAAATGTCTGCAATGATTGCCTACAGTTTTTGTTTGTTTGTTTGTTTGTTTTAAGATTTATTTATCTATTTTAGGGAGGGAGAATGAACACAATAGGAAAGGGCAGAGGGGAAGAGAGAAAAAGAGAGAGAGAAACTTTAGCAGACTCCTAACTGAGCAAGGAGCCTGAAACGGGGCTTGATCCCAGGACTGCTAGATCACAACCAGAACCAAAACCAAGAGTCAGACACTTAACCAACTGTACCCCAGTAACCTATAGTCTGAAAGAGTGAAATATAAATGCCAAAGCTCATTTATTTTCAAGTGATTTAGAAGATCTTTCAGAGGACTAGAGAAACGTGGAATGCACATGCCAAATTTTGTGGTTTTTTCCTAAAAAACAAAAACACTGAACACTGCAAGACACAGATTTTTAGTTGTAACTCTAAATGTGTAAATTCTGAGTAAGTTCTAAAATTGGAGAATGCAATTCTACTTACAAAAACCAAACCAAACCAAACCAAACAAACAACAACAGTAAACAACTCAGCCGTGGCGAAATCCTCCCGTCTGTACCGAGTGAATCCATTTTCCTTCTCCAGTAGGCTCACTCCTAACTTCATAACCAGGAGAAGAATCAAAGTTCTGAGCAATTACCACTAGATTACTGTTTATACTCACTACCACGACTTATACCTCTTTAAGAGCATTACTAATTGAACTGAATTAGGACCATGATTGAGATGGAAACTGATTTCATAACAGCCCTATTTCTCATATTGCACGAATTACCTAGTAGGATTTATAGCTGACGATAAAGCATATTTGTCAGATAAATCTGCATTTACATGCCGATGTAAAGGGCATCCACACCGCACAGAAGGCCTCATAGGTGTATGAGAAAGCACAGAGGAATACAGGCATGTGTATTGGTATGAACATCTTTTTGTCTTTTTTTAAAGGTTTTATTTATTTGACAGACTGAGAGAGAGAGAGAGAGAGAGAGCACAAGCAGGATGAGCAGGAGGCAGAGGGAGAGGGAAAGGCAGGCTCCCCACTGAGCAGGGAGCCTGATGCAGGACTGGATCCCAGGACCCCGGGATCATGACCTGAGCCAAAGGCAGACACTTAACCAACTGAGCCACCCAGGCGCCCCCTTTTTGTGTTTTTTTTTAAAAAAATTTCTTCCTAAGGGTCACACAGAACCACCATCGGATCGGGACTAGCGTGACCCTTGCTGACTCCATGCTTCACATGGCTCCACACAGCACAAGAACAAGGAATGAGGCTCTAGAGCACAGGCATACTTTGCTCAGAAGCAAGCACTTGCAGGCACATTCTCCAAACACCTTGAGCTCATGACTAACCTCTATCAGCCTCAGGAAAACACATCTTCACGTCTCTTGCACTCTATTCTTGCATCGAAAGTCCACCGAGACCCAATGTATTGATCTTTTGGTTTGGGCCCCAGCCAGGGTAGCAGAGAAAAGCTGTTTCTGAATAGAGAGAGGGCCTGAATGGTGGAAATGCTTCACACACACAAGAGACGAATTAATTACCTCATCAAATTTCCCTTTTGAGATAGCATGAGAGCAATAAATTATTGGTTAAAGTATATATATATATATACATATATATATATATATTTTTTTTCTCAGTAATGCTGAGATACTATTTTCTGGCTTCTCATGTTTTCATTCATACCAGGGAGATATTCATCACAGTTGCATAAATCTTAAAGTTATTACTTTTAAACTTCCAAATATCTACATCCTAGACATACTTGTGAAACTTGAAAACTCTATTAGTAAACAGACATTGAATGATAAATCTCTAGTTTTATTTTATTTTTTTAAAAGATTTTATTTATTTGAGAAAGAGAGAGAGGATGAGCAGAAGGAGGGGAGGAGAGGGTTAAGCAGACTCTCTACTGAGCAGAGAGCCCAATATGGGGCTCAATTCCAGAACCCTGAGATCATGACCTGAGCAAAAGACAGATGCTTAATCAACTGAGCCACCCAGGTTCCCCTAAATCTCACATTTTATTTTATAAATTTAACATAATTTAAATTTTCAAAATACAAGTTTCAATTTCATCTCTGTCTAAGAAATTCTGATTGAAGTTGTGATATTTACTACTTATAAATTATCTCTTTACTATCTAAGAAAATTAACTTATGAAATTTATTAGAAATTAATTTTATTTAAAATATTTTTGGATTTCATTAATATAGGGTTGTTAACTAAAACAGCCAAATAATTAAGAGTAGAGTAAAACATAATTTAAAGTATTTTCACTACTTTTCTATTTAAGACTTCAAATCCTATCTATTAATAGTATACCAATTAGGTAAAAATATTGATTACATAAACATAACTGATTCTACTAGAATGAAGGCAATACAAATAAATGCTATTAAAATATATAATCATTTATGAATCATGTATTTCTTGATTTCATTACTCATCCAAAGGTTGCTGGCTTATGAACAGAACACCAGGCATACAGAGTAATAAGTAAATTCACTCATCTTTGGTATTTTGCCAACTTCGGTCCCATAAAAGCTAAACCTTTGAACACATCTTTCAATTTTATAATTATAAAGATATATTTGCCAAGAATAGAGAATAGAACAGATTTTATTTAACAGTCTGTTAGTTTGATATGCAACTTTTAAATATTTGACATATGGTATGTGGGTCTCTTTTTACTCTTGCTTCAGGCCCTGCAAATGTTAGAAATGAGCTTGGTATCGAAGACATGCTCTAGAGAGTAGGTCTGAGGATGCATGCCTAAAAATGTATAAGCCAGTTCTATAACTAGGTCATGTGGCCAGGCAACAGGAGGACAGGATGGTCTTTTCACAAAATCATTACATACTAATATGTTACTATTTTAGTTTAGGCTAATTTAGTTTTTTTATAAATCAGACCAATTCTTACAGTACATTCTAGAATACACAAGTAGTAGCTGGTTCTCTATTTTAGGAAAAACAATATCCCACTATTCTGTTTTGGATATGCTGTTTGCTCCTCCAGACTTATTGTTTACCCTTTGTCCTGCTTGCTGTATGCACAAGGGGGCCATCCCATGTTCATGGATTATGTTGATGTCTGGCATCTGGTTGGGTTTGACGATATGGGGAGTAACAGTGAAGGGGGCGTGAGGTCCATCTCTTTGTTCCGCATGTTCCTACAGGTTGGTAGCATCTCTCTACCAAAGCCCACAGCTTCTTTAGGGAGCTCCACATTATTCTTCTTGACTTAGGATCTGGTTATGGCTCTGTCCCTTTGCCCTTTCATGATCAGGTAGCATTTATGGATTCCTAGCAGCCTCAGTGTATGGCAGTATCCCTTGTTCCTTATCCCACCTTTGCAAATAGCTCCCCTTCTCCATGTTTAAACTCTTGTATGACTCCAGTCTGTATCCGCCAACTCTCATTAGTACTATTCCGTTGACCCTTGATCAACTTGGGTTGAGCTGTTGTGGGTCTACTTACATGTGTTTTTTTTTGATAAGCAGCACTGTAATGTATGTTCTCTTCCTTATGATTGCTTTTAATATTTTCTTTTTTCTAGCTTACTTCAAGAAGACAGTCTATAATGCATATACAAAATATGTCTTGATTGTTTAAATTATTGGTAAGACTTCTGGTCAACAGGAGGCTATTACTACTTAAGTTTGGGGGAGAGGAGCAAAAGGTACCGTTGGATTTTTCACTGTGCCACCGTGTGGTGCCCCCAGGCCTCAGGTTGTTCAGAAGTCAATTATACGTTCTACTAGCACATGTGTGACTTTGATCATTATCCTTCAGTTTTTGAGCCACGGACTCCCTGTTTCAAGTCATAGATCATAAATATTCTACAGAAATTTAAGAACAAGAGAACTAATTCTCTCTTGATCCTATCTGCAACTTAAACACTGGTCGAGTTATTTCCCTTTGGGGAGTACCTCTAGCCCTGAAAACAGTTCATTACAGGCACTCCGATAATTATTGAATGTCTAATCAATAGTAAAGGACAAGAGATGACCTCTTAGAGCCAACGGTGAAAGTTGCTTCCCTTCCTGAGCTCATTTCCTTCATTTATCTGAGTGTCTCTGGCACCTTTTGCACTTACACGAATGTGGCTGGTTACAGTTATTGGGTCTGGAACGGAAAACTCGTGGAAGGGAGATAAAATTAGAAGGGGATTTTAAGAAATCTTTCAAATAATGTAACATGAAAATATTTGGGAAGTCCTCAGTCTTTGAGATGCTACGACTTGAATATTGCCTGATTTCCATACCGTGAGGGTTTTTAAATGGTCTGCAGGTCTATATCCCTTGGTCTTAAAATCACTTCATTATTAATTAAGATGAGGCTAGCTCCTTTAGAAGAAAATGGATCTGGTATCTGTTGATCTTTCTTCTATTAATATTTTTCCCATTGCCTTTTCATTTTTCTTGCTTCATAGCATTTCATATGTTAATGAGACAATTATGTAATTCATATTACATAATTTATATTTCCTGGGTGATAATCTGGTGCAACCACATTTTCCAATGAAATTATACCTTGTCCTTTATACTTCTTAAAAATATTTTACCAGTAGTTTTTTCACCACTTCTGTTTCCAAAATTGACTTTTTTTGTATACCTAAAAGTGAAAAAAAAAAAAGGATATCCTTAGCAAGTCTACTTTTTGTATTACCTAAACAACGTCTCGTTTTATAAGCTTCTTCCTACTAAATCCCTTACCCTAAAAAAAAATAATAAATAAAAGATTTATTTATTTGACAGAGCAAGAGAGCACATGCAAGGGAGTGGCAGAAGGACAGGGAGAAGCAGGCTCTTTGCTAAGCAGGGAGCCCAACAGGCTCTTTGCTAAGCAGGGAGCCTAACATGCAGCTTGATCCTATTTTGATAATATTTTGACCTATCAGGGTCATGACCCTGGGATCATGACCTGAGCCAAAGACACACACTTAACCGACTGAGCCACCCAGGCACACATATCCTTCCCCCTTTTATTCATATTTTCTTTCCAGTGTCCTCAGATAAATCTTAACTTTTACTTTGTAATTAATAGTGGAGATGACTTAATGCTATGAATTTTAACCCCGACTGTAGTCCACACTGCTCTAAGTGTTCTAACCACTGCTAATCACTAGATAGACAGCAACTGCAGCTTTAACTTTCTCAGTGATCTGAGTTATTCACAAGTATTTTCTAATTTCTAAAAGTTTGGAGAGAAGTTGTAACCTACTTATTATTAATGTCCAGGTGTATTACATTTAGTTAGAGAACACCTATTACATGCTTGCTTTATAGAATGGATTCACATTTCTTTGGACCTTTAATGTGCTCACTTGATAAAATCCTATGGATGTGATAAAACTGATGTATGTGTAATTGAAATTTTAAGATTATTTGGATATATATGCACACATACTCATACATGTGTCTGCATATGTGTACATCATCCATTTATTTATTTTATATACTTCATCTGTTCCTTGTGGTTATGGGACCAAGGGCCCATTTTCTCGATGGCTGTAAACTGAGGACCATTCCCAGCTTTGAGAAATGATATATTCTTATGGCTCCCTTCCTCCATTGTCAAAGCCATCAACATGGTTGGATGGGTCAAGTCAAACCAGGTCAAGTCCTTCTCATACCACTTTGTTCTCTGACCATGAACAGGAAGGTTCTCCACCTTTAAGGACACTTGAAACAAAATTGGACCCACTTGGATAATCCAGGAAAATCTCTTCATCTAAATGTTCATGACTTTATCACATCTACAGAATCTTCTTAAGGTGCGAACATCTTTGGGGAGTCATTACTCTGTCTACCACAAGTGGATGGGTATGAAGTACACTTGAACAGTAAAGTGTTGGGTCATGCAGTAACTAATGGGCTTAAATATTATGAAAAAAAATTTTTAGGACTAAGACTTTTTTAAATCTAGGACTTGATTGTGAGAGTAACAGAACTGCAGGGAGACTAAAATCACAAACTCGGCAAGACCCCTATGCCCAGATCATATCCCTGCAAGGAAAAGAGTGGGACTCTGAAACCTAAGATGATGAGTATAAGAATTGGGGAATCATGAACCCTCTGATTTCCATGAACTCCCATAAACAGAGAAAGAAGCACCTCTCCCTTTAGAGAAGAAAGAAATTTCCCTTTGCCAAAGCCAATACAAAGATTTTACCTACAAGAGGCAAGATTATGCTTGCCTTCCCTGAAGTCTTTTGCCACCTTCATTCGTTGCCTCCATTAACTAGAGTTTGGTCTGAGCCTAGTCCAAGGAGGGAACTACAGCCCCTTCTCGGAGGGGAAATGCACCATATGACAGAAGCATCATGGGACTGGCAAACATGTTCATATAATTCAGGACTAATTAAGTGGGAGTATATATTGAGGATGTTGGATTGAGGCTGAATGCAAGGTCAGTTAAGAGATAGCTTATTAAAATAGAAGGACTCTCTGGAGACTTCCAGTTCAGTATGGCAAATACATCTGCACATAATTCATGTTACCTTCTAGAGTATCTCCTTGAATCTGGACACCATAAAGGCCAAAGATAAATAAGACAGAGGTACCAGTATGGCTGTGACCACAGAAGGATTCAGAAAGCTCAGGGAGGTAGGTGTGTTAAAATTCACGTGCTAGATGAAGTGAGAGGACCACTACGCAGGTAGGCTCTCTGGGAGAGCAAAGGACAAACCCTTTCTTGAGGCACTGGAGAATGCACTTGTGAGTGGTCCTCAGTATCTTCAAGCAGCCTGAGGAGATGACTTCTTTCTAGAGCTGGAAGTAAGAGATGCTATGGATCTGGTCTCTTCACTATTGAAGGGGAGACACTCCCGAGACAAGGCAGATCAATCCATACAATGGACACTAAGGACAGAGAGGCCATCACGTCACTGGACTCACAGGCATCTATGATGAAGACGAATAAATAATAAAGTGTTCCAGAGTAAGATAGGTGGATATACAACTATATTACTTACCTTATATAATCAGAACAAAATCAAGAACTGCTAAAGATCACAATAACATTTCTAGATACAAGTCAGTTCACAGGCATTGAATTCACTAATTAAAATTTTCCTTCAAGGAGATCAGCTTTCTTAAAGCATGTTATGTTAGATGCAAGATTTGAACTGGCCTTGGTAGGAGACTCGAAACCCCATCATAGCCTTTTCTCAGAGTGAAGGTTTACAGATGCCACGAAAACAAAACAAAAAAAATCTGTCTTTGGTCCATCTAACAATGATTTGAATGGGTCAGAAGATTCATCCCATGATTACTTCCCTTGTCCTCAAGTGCATATCTAGGATGAATCTACTTAGGTGCTGTAGACCCCTCATCTTGTAGAATAAGAGCCCTCAAATGAAGCCCCTGAAACTTCTTTTTTTTTAAGCCATGATGTTAAGTTGGATGCGGTATTAGCAATGTCCCCCCAGGACTTCAGTGACATTGGTGAGGCCTATTAGGTTCCAGTTCAATTCAGTGGTATAACCCTTACGGAAATCAAATAGATAGGATTTAATGGACCAACGCGGATTTAACCAAATGAAAGACTCAGTTATAGCTATGGAATAGGATAAGTTCTCTTCACTGGAACAGATGAGGACTTAGCATCCATCTACTGGTAGAGTCAATGTGAATTTTTTAAAATACGCTTATTGATTCTGTTCTGTGATTAGTGACCTTGGTCATCTGGACATTCTGCAGAACATCACAGTAGCCAATTGTATCGATAAAGGCTTCCAGATGATGGTGGCTAACAGGAAGTGGGTAAATGTCCTTGGTAAAACACATGCCCCACAAGACAGTAACTAATGAGCTTAAATATTATGAAAGGTAGATGCACAAGGTAGATGCACAAATATCTAGGGGACTGCCTCTCCAGGCCAATTGTCTGAATCAAGCCAGAATATTCTCTTTCCCCTTTCATGTAAATAACAAGTTGTTGTACCCCTGCCATTAAAGCAAGGTACATATGTAACTAAACGTGCAATATATCACAAATACATACTTACATATACCTGCACATATATACATATAGCATAAGCATTATTGGACTGATATTAAACTTGTTGGTCCCATGGGATATTACCTTTATTTGGCAAATACATTGAACATTCTGTTTCAGATGTGGACACAGGTTGTGGGAGGAGATTTAAGGATAAAGAAATTAACATATAAGTTACTCCGTTTCCTTGAATATGTCATTGATTTAATATAAAATCACTTAGGTTTTCTTTTATTAAAACGTATTTTAGAATTTGAATGTTCAACATCCATCAACTCCTTCAACTTTTCCCACCCATACTCCTGCCTTTAAACACACAAATGGCTCCTTATCTGTAATTTTCATTGTTCTTTTGAAGAAGTTCTTTGGAAAACAGATCATCTTATTTATGGAACTATTGCCCTTGCAAATCCCCATTCAGTTAGCCTTTCCGGTGAAACATTGAATTCTGCCCTATTTTTTTTTTTTTTAATTTTTTACATTCTATTAAAAACCATTCAGTTAAAGTTTTGGCTAATTGAACTTAAATTAAAAAAATTAATAAACAAGTAAGAACAAAACAACAAAATAAATCTTGACTTGTTTTTAAGAGTTACCTAATTTATCTAAATGACCAAAATTGTCCTTAAGAACCCTGATGATTTCTATTTGCTCAAACTACATCTAAACCTGTGAGAATCTTGTCAGAGGTTTTCCCATACAGAGAAATTGGTTCCAGAGCTCCTGTTAATGAGGTGCAAACGTTTTATGTACGTAGAGCATTGTTGTTCCGATCTTTATCCTGTTTAAGTCACACATAGAAAACTCAGCCCCTAATTTCCTCCCTTCAAAAGGGATTGTTGTTGTTGTTTCAATTTTTAGCTAATTTCCTTTATTTATACTGCTTTTGTCATGCGTCGATAGTGTTGACCAAATTCAGATATTTACAGATTCGAAACAGCTGCAAACATATAATTAGATCTTATCAACTTTGGCCATATGTTTGCGAACAAAACTCTCTTCCCCTCTGTCACCGAAGAGCTAAAAACACTTAGGAATTTGGCAAGTTTACACACTTCCGTATTCTTACTCTTTCTACTAGGATCCTAGACCTTAATGAGCTTCCTAAACCTCATCTATGTGAAATATAAGTCTAGGAACTCTCTTTCCAGAACTAGTTACCCAACAAGGTAAACGCTGCATGTCTGGTGGTTTCCTCATGAAGCACCCTACCTGATACCAGTGTCCGCCACAGACATCCATGACCCATTTCGCAGGAAGGGGGGTCTCCTCTTTGAAAATGAAATGAATATACCGGATATTTCTCCTTTCCATTCTTGTCCATCTTATTAGGCTTTTAAAATTAAGCTTTGATGTTCTTCAATTAGAGTATCATAGGTTGGGCTTCCTGGGTGGTTCAGTGGGTTGAGCCCCTGCCTTTGGCTCAGGTCCTGATCTTGGGGTCCTGGGATAGAGCCCTGCATCAGGCTCTCTGCTCAGTGGGGAGCTTGCTCCCCCTCCCCACTTGTGATCTGTCAAATAAATAAATAAAGTCTTAAAAAAAAAAAAGAATAACATAGGTCACTTTCCCCTTAAATGTTGTGAATGCATAGAGCATATTTCAGGAGAACAGCTTTTTATAAGACTTAGCTACTTAATAAATTCCATTTTATTAGGGAAACTGCCATTTTTCTACCTACACCTCCTACTAGCAGACAGCAACTCCGATTTTAATCAGGTCGTTTCTGCTGGGTGAGTTTGTACTAACTGGTATGAATCATTACTTTGTTGAGATTTTATCCCTTTTTTCCTGCTTAACAATCATCCCTTCAGCAAAATTGAGTCAGTTATGAGCTACATTTGGAAGCAGGGTAGGGATGCCCGATCCTTGATTTCTCTAACTCTATAAAATCTGTAGCAAATGAAACCACAGAAGTAAGAGAAATCAAGGGAAAGGTTACATAAAGAAGTACGGGGAAGCAATTTCAGAAACAAAGAGTTCAATCTAAATTCAAATTAAAAACTTTTCGGGTCAGAATTCTGCAATAAAACAACCCAGAATCAATGCCTTGGATTGTGTCAGCTGAAATTGCTCTTTTCAATAAGAGAAGAAGATGAAAAAAAAAAAAAAAAAAAAAGAAGAATGGCATGTGATTTTGACCTGCATAATAAATCTTGCAGGAAGATGACAGATGTTAGAGTTAATGAAATGTGTGTTGCGAGAAACTAAAAAAGAAATAGAAGAAAGCACAGAGAAGTACTTTAGGAAAGCTTATCTATAGAATTCAGAAATACTGTTTCTATCCAACTTCCTGCCTGGTTCCAGACAGATCACAGAGCTGTGGCTACCGAAGAGTGTTCATAAGTGTTTGCGGTTAAATGCAACCCTCGTGCTAGGAGTCGGGAGAGACATTAAAGACGCAAACAAGCATCTTCTAGCTCATTTTACCTTTAAGAATGAATAAATTCATATTGTCTTTCTTCCTGGGGGTGTGGGTGGTACTGAGGATGAGGAGCAGAGCAGAGACACTAGGTGGAGGCATACTTGAACAAAGCTGAATTTAGCTTATATTTTAATTCACTTGTGTGGGTGCCCTTCTTCCAAGAAGACAGAATCCAAACGTCTCCCGGGGAAATTTTAACCGTACTGAAAGCAAAGCAAGTTCTAGAATCACCAGAACGAGTACCTCTGCTGCTCATTTTCAGATAGAAAGCCCTAACGCAAAATGGTTGATCTGATAGCTTTCTTTCCAGGCATTTTTCTCTTTTCCATCAGGATCCCTAAGTCAACTGTTTTTGATTCCATCCTTCACTCCCATCAGGACTTAACTGATAAAGAGTTCTTTAGAGAAATGCTTCGAAGTCTGACACGCGTTTCTTTGACATTTTCTTTACAAATGATATAATGACATTTCTTGATTCTTCCTAAGTCGTTTCAGCATTTGTGACAGAAAACTCTTGGCAAATTCATAATAGACTACAATTTAAAGGCAAATAACAAACTTACAAAAAAAAAAAAAGTCTGCAGCAAAGGAGAGAGTCTGATGCTGATGTTTTTATACAAAGAGGCTGTGTGCCTTAAGTTGCTTATGATGAGGGATAGACTATGCATGTGTTGGAGATGGCTGGTTCTCAGAAATATCGGGTTCTCCTCTCTCTATGTTCTTGCATCTGGGGGGAGCCATTCAGCAGGCTCTGACTAGGATTTTTTTTTTTTTTTTAAGATTGTATTTATTTGACAGAGAAAGAGAGAAATCACAAGTAGGCAGAGAGGCAGGCAGAGAGAGAGAGATAGAGGGGAGGAAGCAGGCTCTCTGCAGAGCAGAGAGGCCGATGCAGGGCTCGATCCCAGGACCCTGGGATCATGACCTGAGCCGAAGACAGAGGCTTTAACCCACTGAGCCACCCAGGCACCCCTCTGACTAGGAATTTGAAGAGGAGGAGAAGCATGTTCCTTGCAGGCTGAGGCAGTGAAAATCTGTATGGGATCTATCCTGCTGACATACCAGACTAGAAAGTCGGGGTTCCAATTATTATATAAAAACAAGCTAGGTAGACTTGCAAACTGGGAACAGCATGTCCTGTGCCCCTCTTAGAAAGAAGTGCCCAAGAGAGCTGTTGGATCCAAAATGGCTTTACACTGATATTTTGGGTTTAGTACATTATCACAGCGTGACCCAATCCCTCATGACTTATTCAAAATACAAATATAAAATTATAATTAAACTCAGAAATATAATTAGTAAACAGTTATTCAAGATGACCCGTTAAAAATAAATGTGCAAATGAAATAAACCATTTTAATTATTTAACACCTTTTTGAAAAAAACTATGATACCCATATCTAACTAGGTAGAAGAGAACACTCACTCATGTATTGATGCCAAAAATATACAGAAAATATTTTTGGAATTCTTTATTAAAAGCATTCCTAGTCTTGATCTAGTATGTAAATGCTTGGTAATTCAGACCAGAACAATCAACAGCTAGAGCTAAAACTTTGTACAAACTATATTCCACGTTGTAGTTTGAAAAGGAAACCATTTTGAATGTGAGGTAATGAAGGGTTTAAATAAACAATAAGTCAGTTGTGATTAATATTAATCAGCCATTTAAAGGGTGTTTCTTAAAGTCCTAGAATGTAAGAAAAATTTATTTTAATCTTATAATTCCTCCTTTCTTTCTAAGTCACAGTGAGTGAAGGGCTGTATCCTGGAAAAGTGTATTTACAGTAAAATTAATCAAATTCCTCTGAACAGGAAAGAAGAGACAGGAATAGGGACAGGCACTAGGAAGAGAGTGGAGGATAATGTTAGGTGTTGCCTGGTTGGGGAGTGGTGAAGGGAGAGAAGAAATTCTGAACGGCAAAGAAGATTGTGGAGACTAATGTGGGGGACGATTGGAAACATTTCGGATGGGCAATACAGTGGAAGTCCTTGCCTCCACCTGTCAAGTAGAATGTTAAATTCTACTTTGATGTCATTGGATTCTCTGAGGCAAGGGGGAGAGAGAGAGAGATGCTGAAGCTTATGTCAGGTGCTACACATGTGAAGAGAGACAACATGCCCAGAATCAATCTGGTCAGTGCGATAGAATATAAAATTGAAAAAGGTTGGCACAAACTACATAAAATCAAGTAACCCCCCTAAAGAGAAAGAGTCACTGTTGTTGGATACAAAAAACTGGAATGAAATACACCATCCAAAACATAGGTATCTCCCGATCCCCTCTTGGAGAACTAAATTGTTTCAGTGGGGATGCCATACGTTGAGCTGGAATCCAGCTACGGTATGTGATCCTAGCAAAAGAAATACAAACCCAGATGATCTGGGTAAGAAGACAAACAAAAATTAGCAAAGGAAGCTAAGAATTGAGAATCCAAGAGTCCAGTTCTCTAGCCAAAGCCAAAGACCCACCAGAATCACTCAAAGCAGGTTAGAAACTGGCCTGGGAACCAGACCTGCTCAGCGAGGGTAGCTTACCGTCAAGCAAGGACCTTCTGGAGTGACGGTTTCGAACGCCAGCCTGTGCCCCACTGGATGAAAGACGCAAGAGATGTATATGTCACTTGTTTGGGTGGGGGGGTGGGCTATGGTTTTGTTTTCCTTGGTCTCTACTGTTTGCTATTTTTGGAGTATTCTCTAATATAAAATACAGCATGTTATAATGGGCTGCAATCCCAATATTCAGGACTGGGGAAGCAGAGATAAGGAGAATAAACAAAACAGTGAATTTCAGGAGAGAACACTGAATCGATAACAATCAAAATATGTTCACCTTCCCCACTCTCTTCCCCACGTAAGAACTTGTTCCTCAAATATTCCGGCTTGAACTCCAAGATGATCCTATTTAACCTTTGCCTTGAAAAGGCTTATAGCCCTCTTCTTTTCAAAAGCAATCAAAAGCAATTTTAAATGACAGGCAATAAAACATATTTAAAGCAGGGCACTTAAAATAAACCGTCTTTGGTTGAGCTCAGAAACCATTAACACATGGACAAGTGTAAAGATTTGTGAGTCTTCCCAGGTCACCCCAAATCTCTTTTCTCTCTATTTATTTCCCTTTTTCATGAGAGGTGACCCCTTGTAGATGGTGCTTTGTTTCATGACCTGGCCATAACTGAATGGACCACAGGCGACTTCTTGATCCAAACTGAGTCAGTCCCTTTCTCTCTGCATAGAATTTGGAGTTGGGACTGAGAGGGTGTCCACTAGCTGCAATTATCTCAAGTAGAGAAAGCAAGAGGGAAAGAAAAGCCAACGGGGGTGGTCAGGGTAGGGGGTGGAGGAAGAGAAAGAGGGAGGCTCAGGAGAAGCAGCCCTGGAGACATTCCTAGTGTATGTCCTTTCCTAATCCCCGGCACTGTCCCTAATTCTGAGTTATTTGATTTTATCAATTTTATCTATTTATCTTTTATCTATTCTTGCTCAAGATGACTCAAGTTATTTTATGTTAATTGCTGCCACAGATTCCTAAATCATGCATAGAGAGAATTATATAAGAAACTAACATTGATCCTTGAGCACACAGCTTTCGACTGAATGGGTCCACTTATATGTGGACATGTATACACACACACACACACACACACGTATATGTGTGTGTGTATATGTGTGTATATATACATGTGTGTATATGTGTGTATATGTATATGTATATACACATATGTGTATAGGTGTATATATGTATATGTCTATATATTGTATAAATGTATATATGTGCATATATATGTGTATATGTGTATATACATATGTATGTGCGTGCGTGTGTGTGTGTGTGTGTCCACATATAAGTGGACCCATGCAGTCGAAAGCTGCAAGGGTCAATCAATGTTAGTTCTAAACATATATACATACAAACACACACACACACACACACACACAGGGAGCACAGTGCTGTAGATATATTTTCTCTTCCCAAACATTTTCTTAGTAACATTTGCTTTTCTCTAGCTTCCTTTATTGTAAGAATTCAGTATATAATATATAGAACACACAAAATATGTGTTATTTCATTGTTCATGCTATCAGTAAGCCATCCAGTCAATAGTAGGCTGCAAAAACTTAAATTTTGGGGGAGTCAAGTCATACACAGATTTCTGATGGTCAGCACTCCTAATCCCTATGTTGTTTAATGGTCAACTGTAGACAGTAATTCTAATTTGATATTGACTTAACAGGCAGCCTTTACATGCCATAGAAAAATAGGCCCGACAGTACTTCTTACCACAAACAAGGTAACGTGCAAATTAAACTTAATAAATATCAGAACAAACCAAAATTAAATAAATATGAAATCATAGAATTCATGGTTTGTGATCCCTGCATTTATTAGTTAATACAAGAAATTTGCAACGTCAGTTTTCCTTAATGAAATACTGGGTTTAAAACATCATTTCAATATGTGCACAACAAATAAAAAAACCTTCAGTGGTACTCAGTGGCTATTTTTAGAGCTTGTTTCTGTCTCTTACGGAATTTCTACCTATTGCTTTGCCTACGGCAGTGAGCATCCAAACTGTAATTTTCCTAAAGCACTACACATTTTCAAAAATCAAAACTAGATTTAATTATGTTTATTACGTTGGAATTATAGAGGTAAGATCATTTGTAAATTATTTAAAATATCTGACAGGAAGGAAGCAGAATTATTTCTCCTTAATTCTTGTTAAGCAGAAAGTTCCATTTCCTTCCCGTTATTCCACAACTGGACGTCTATAACTCTTACTCTCCTTATCTGTTTTACCCTGCTCCACTGCCACCACCCCTCTAGCCATCACCAGTCTCTTCTGTTCAGTCTGGGTTTTTGTTGTTGTTGTTGAATTACCACATATTGTGCTGTATTTATTATATACTATATTCTTACAATAAAGCGAGCTAGCGGAGAGAAAATGGTAGGAAAATCACAAGAAAATACATTCACAATATTGTCTGTATGGGGACAAAAGTGGGCTGCACTGTTCAAATCCATGTTGTTAAAGGGTCCCCCATCCTTAAATTTGAATTAAACCTTGTACCATTCCTATTTCCTTTTCAATTTTCCTTTGGTTCTGTTCGGCAGAAGAAAGAAGATGTTTCAGGAGAAGTAGAAAATTTAAGAGGATGTTTTTAGAGAACAAAAATGTGATAATGGCACTCAAGCAAGATTTTAATTCTGGGATAATTCAAATATTTCTTTTTGAAATTGCATACTTTGCAACAAATAATGTCTCAACTCAGAGAGGACCTTGCTTCAAGAAGTACTTGGCACTTGAACACATTTTAGCTTATGCGTTCTAATGCATTAATACATTTTTAGATTTACACGGGTGTTGGAAACTTTTTATTCATCTTATAAACTTAGCCTCTTGTTCTTTTATAGTTCTTGCAGGTCACCATTGGCTGGCCCTAGTTCTTTAATTTTCTGTTTAGTTTTTAGAGTTATTCCCTCCCTCAGTATAAAGTTCTCTACCAATCAGTGTACTGGGTACTCAACTTCCTAGATTCAACTCTTTGCTCCTAACAATTGGTTAATTTTGGACGGACTATTGAACTTGCCTCTGTTTGTTCAAGTGGAAATGGGGGAGACTCATCAAACTTCTTCATGAACTGTTAAGAGAATAAAAAGAGACACTACAATATTTACCAATGTCCAGGGAAAGAGAATACCTAAATATCAAACTGCATTGGCTCAAGGAATTTAGCTATGATCAGGAATATGTTACTATCAGGAATAGCTAATATTATATATTATTAACATGGTATGAATCAATCTGGGATAAGGCTGAAAATATGGGGAATTTGAGGAAAGTTTAAAGGGGGGTATTCATAGAGATATAGGAAGTTAAGGGAAACTCAGGGGGATGGTGAAACACCATAGGGCTAACTACAGCATACATTTGTTATAAAAGTAGGTTTAAACAAGCAAGATAAGGGTATAGTAGCAGAAAATCAGACAGGACAGTAGGGTGGCTCTGAGAAGAGTTATGGCCTTGGAAGAGGAAATCAACAAGGACCTCACCACAGCTTGGAGGAGAAATGATCAAGGGAAGTAGTAGCAGACCTCTGTGGGCACAGGTTGATGCTCTCATGGGATGAACCCACATGGACATCAGACTCTTAAGGACACAAGTTGATAAGGGCTACAAAAATCATCATCTCAAGGCACCAAGAAGGTGTAGAGTGGGGAGGCCTGGATTTTGAGATTCCAGAGGAGGCCATCTGCCCTCTATTTCATTTGCCCTTCAATATCCACCCCTCATCATCTTCCCAAAGAAACCATGTGGACCCAACAAAGGGAACCCATAAGACCCCTTCAGTGTCATCATGAGCAATGGTTGTTTGGGCATAATCCCACTGAAAACCTCAAACTGCCAGTTTTGTTCACCTGAAGTACCAGAGACAAAAGGGAAAAACAATGAATATAAAACTTGGTCAAAGTTCTCACTTCCACAGCTGGTTGTGGGGTTACGTGGACAACTCCACCAAGTGTTCCCAGCAATTCAGTTTCCCCAGAGTCAGCCTAGGATTTTCCCATTTCATTCTGCCATCAAAAGACAATCAATTAGTAAAAAACAAAAAATGAATAAAATAAAACAAAATAAAATAAAGTAAATAAAAAAAAAAAAAAGTGTTAGTCTGAGTACTTGATGGGCTTGGTAGGTAGAATGTTCAACACTTGGTCTCAGAGTTGTGAGTTCAAGCCCTAGGTTGGGTAGAGAGTTTGAAGAAAAAAATAAAACCAGGAAAGTACAGAAAGTATTTGTCATGTAATATGATCAATTTATAATAATGGGGTTTTATAATTATTGCACAAAGGTCAAATCCTTAAACTCACTAGATCTATTAATGTATATATTAACTATGTATATATAAGATGACGGCTACATCAAGAGACATTGCATTAGCCAGAAGAAATGAGTTTTTGAGGTGGTGATTTTTAGTGTTATACAAGTCCAAAAGTTATTTAAGGACAAAAATTGTTTCTGATGCTTCCCAGATTAAACCTTAGGCAGCCAATTGTGCTTTCTGCTTAAGAGGAGCTGTTGAGAAACTCTCAAAGATATACCAGGTTCTAATTTTATAATGGAGCGGTAATATATTTGGTGTTGTCTTTGTAAATAATTCACCATCATCTATCTCCACCATCAAATCATGAATGCTCTGTAACAGACATTGCAACTTAAACGTATGTTTTTCTATTGTAGTCAGAGGTATAACTCCCATCTTTTACAGTGCCCAGCATATAAGAGGCCCTCAGTAAACATTTGTTGAAAATAGAGGAAGGGGCGCCTGGGTGGCTCAGTGGGTTAAAGCCTCTGCCTTAGGCTCAGGTCATGATCTCAGGGTCCTGGGATCAAGCCCCACATCGGGCTCTCTGCCAGCTTCTCCCCGCCCCCAGTCTCTCTGCCTGCCTCTCTGCCTACTTGTGATGTGATGTCTCTCTGTCAAATAAATAAAATCTTTAAAAAAAGAAAAGAAAATAGAGGCAAGATGGCGAACAAAAATGACAAAACAAAGCAAGATTACATAAAGGGAAGTGACCACAATGGCATCCAAATTTCTCACTGACTCCAAGTGTGGAAACACAAATATTTTTATTCCTGAACCAAACAAAATGAATCCATGCATCAGATCTGTTGTTCATGGAGATGTGACTACAGCAGTGTGACTGGTACCCTCTTGTGGAATGACCATTGGGCAAGCTACATGACAATTATAGCCCCAATTCCCTCACCTGTAAGTTGAGAGGATAAAGGGTTGTTGATGAGGTTAAATAAGATCAAACTCCTAGCAACTCGTGTTCAATGGTAAGAACACTAAAGCTACTATTAGCTAATAGCTAATAGCTAATCTATGTTCTAGTCACTGCTCTGTCATAATACATGCATCAGTCTGAACTGAACAAACAGTATGTGGTCCCAGGTTAAGAACTTGGGCTCTTTCCTACTGTGCTCAATAAATAAAAATAGTTTTCTGGACTATACCTTCTTCCTCCACACACTTCTTGGTGACATTCACATCTTATAATGGCCTGTCTAGCTGGGGGATGTGGAAGCTGCTCCTGGATTTTTTTTTTTTTTCCTGAAAATGTCCTTGATTGGGAAAATACACAATACATTTGTGACAACAACTTCAAAAAATTCCTTGACCTCTTCTGACCTTCTCACCAACCACAAAGTCTTCAAGCACCACAGAAAGGAAGAGAAAGGGAAAGAAGCTGGGCTGGGGTGGGGGAAACAAGAGGGTTAGAATCAGGTTTCCTGATTAAGTAGTATCTCCCCAGGGTCTTGCAAGCTGGTCGGATGCTTCCTCTTCATCTCTCTGGGGCTGACTGCTGAGCCAGCTGGGTTCCCTCATTCTAGATGATGTCATGGAGCTTTAGGTCTGATATCATGGTTGCTTTTTGTTTTTCTGATGAGGACACTTAAATATTGGGGGATTTTTTTTTTTTAAATGTGAGACAATTAGGAGCCTAGAGCACCATTAGCTGGACAGAGGAGCAAAGCCCTTTCCTGGCAGAAATGTAGGCTGCCGAAGATGTTTATTACCAGCCTCTGACTAATGAGATGCTTCAGGCAGCTTTCTCCAGCAATTGAGATGGACGTGCACACGCAGCCCAATTAGAAGCAAATGGTGGCAGTCTTTAGTGGAAGCGAGGAACTGGAATCCCAAGATGTAAACAAAAATGGAAGATGGATTCTAATGTTTTGAAAGGAGTTTTCATCATGGTATTACAGTTTTCAAAGCAAAAATGTCAATAAAAGTGCTGTCTGTTCGCTGCAGGAATTTTAAATCTATTTATGGGAAAAATAATTTGTTAAGATACCAAGTTATCTCGAGTTTCAGAAGTTTCCTTTAACTCTACTCCAGTTCTGCTCCTAAAACTGTATCATAGAAAGAATTCGTAATGTATGTGAATTTCATACGTTTATTTTAAAATCAGTGAGAAATCAAGAAACCCAGTCACAGACTCTTAGCCATAGGTGATAAGACTGAAATCTCAGATAAAACTATTGTGAGGATTCGGTGAGACAATGCAAACATTGACCAAATCATTGTTGAGCACACTCTGTGTTGGACACTGTTTTAAGCACTTGGGATAGATCTGTGAACAAATGTGGTCCCTGTTCTTGAGCGACTTACATTTCTGGCAAGGGCTGGAAGGTAGTTATAAAACAAATTGATAGGTAAATGATGTCGCATGGTAGAGGGTGATAAGCAAAGATTGAGCAGGATAAGAGGTAATGGGGAATGTCCGAGATAGGTTGAAGAGGGGACTGGGGTTTTAATAGCCACAGAACTTTTTGAAAAAGTGGCTGTTGACCCAAACAGAGTTAGTAAGATCAGGAGGGTTAGCAGTGAAGATATCTGGAGGAAGAGCATTCCGGGTGAAGAAAACAATCAGTACTTGGGATCTACATTCCAAACAAGCTCTGGTTGTTTCCAGAACAGCATGGAGGCCAAAGTATTTGGAACCAAGGGAGAAAGAAGCAGGAGGAGACACCGTCAAAGAATGAACAGAGTCAGATCCTGCCGACTTCAAAGACCATAGAAAGGACTTTGCTTTTACTCTGAGTGAAAGAGGAAACAATCACAAGGTTTCAGCAGAGCAAAGGCACCATCAGAGTTAGGATTTCGAGATGATCCATTGGTTATTATGTTGGGAAGAGATAGGGCAGGTTGGGCAGAAGCAGGGGACATGATGAAACCCAGCGTAGTAACTCAAGTAAGAGATGATGGAGTCCATCCAGTCCAAGGTGGTGATATACAGACAGAACTGAAACTAAAGAGCCTGGCCTGAAATTCACCCTCCATAAGTATCAGCTCTTACTGTCATTTTAAGGAAGTGGGTGATAAGATGACATCTCCCACTACTTGTCTTTCCCAGAAAGGCCGGTACAGTTTGTGAATAATACGGAGACATTTATTTACTGGACTGCCAAATTCCTCTTCCCCTCTGAGATTTACTTCAGTTCAATCCTGACTCTAATCAAAGTAAATGGTGTTTAGATTTTTTCCCCCCTCTAACAACTTTATGATCACTAGTTTTTATGACTCCCTCATAAATCTGCCAATCTAGGAGTCTGCTTTATATGGTATTTTGGCTTTAGACCATTGAAAATAATGGTTTAACTCCCATCCATATTTTTGGCATCCGCTACATTTTTCTGTATCTGTTTCCATCCCTTCCTATACACAATTTGATCTTTTCATCATTCCTTTCTCAATTATGGGTTTCAGCTATTTTAATCCATTCATCACTCAAGTATCTTTAAAGTGGTAAAAATATATGGGGGCAGATGTGGTCTCTAAACTCATTTTAGCCCTAACTTTGGGCACAGATAAGGTGAAACTAATAAATAGTTAATGCCAGCTAACACATGTTAAAATGTGACTTTAAGGAAGATTTTCAAAAAATTGAAATGCATGCACCATTTTATACAAATATGTTTAACAGATGTATGAAACAAAACTAATTATTAAAATTTCCTTTCTGGGAAAAGTTACTGGCAGCCAACTTTGAAAGGCAAGGGTTTTGTCCTGGGCAGGTATTAGCAGCTTAATAAATCGAAATAAATTATATACAACATCTCTGAATTTAATGCATTTTCCAGAGGACCCAAAAGATGTAATTCTACCTCCTAAATTCAAACTCATTCATTCATTCACTCACTCCTTCATTCAACAACTAGTGTTTGTTGAATGCTGATGTGTCAGGACTCTAGCAGCACTGACAATAAAATGTTAAAGAGGCATGGAAATAGTTCTTGCTTTCACGGAGCCTCTAGTCTAACGGAGGTGTCTGGGTGGACATGAACAAAATCACAGTCATGAACAGGTCATGACAAGTGGAGGAAATGCGTTCAGATGAAGAAAAAGGAAATCACTACTCTAGGAGAATGAGCTTCATAGACAAAGCAAATCTTTTGTTTATTCTTATCAAATTGGACTGGTTCATTAAGGTTAATGGACAAATATTTAAGAAGCTAAAAATGGGGCATCCATTAAAAATCTTCTTGGACGTCTCCCCGTTACTCAGGATATCAATGATTTCCCAAGTAGGAGACAACCACTTCCATGTATTGGCAGTTTCTCCCAATGCCCTGAGAAGAGCTAACTCTACCTTAACAGCTATTCTATATGTGGGTTCCCATTCCACTGTGTGCATTTTCTTCACCATTTGCTAAGCTTTCTCTGGCAAAATCCTGTGAGAATCCCTCCTATGGCTGTCCCCCCCCCCCCCAAATAGACAAAATATACAAGGAAGTTAAAATGTGCTTACCTCTGCCTAAAATAGACTTGGCAAGTCAAAAGTCTTGTGTTTGAGGGCCCACTATGCTAGTTATATGATAGGCGATATGTTAAAGGATAAAGGAAGAAGAGGATCCCTGGCTCAAATAGTCACTTGCCTAGTGACTCCCAGTGAGGAAGGAACAGATCAGAAGTTCAAATCCAAGCCTTTGACTCCAAAGTTCATGGATGTTCCATATTTAGCCTGAGGTCTTTGAAACAGAAAGTACCATATTTTTCTCTCCAGATGTTAAATATCTGTGAGGAACCTCTACTCAGATTTAAAAAACCAAACAAATAAGAAACAACCTGATAGAACACATAGGACATACACCCTAAAGAACATAATTTCTTTTATCCTCAAAAAAGATATGTAAACAAGTGACAGAAACTTGTTTCAAAAATCCTCTGTTCCCATGGTGGTTCAAGGAACACAAAAGAAGGAAGAGCAGTTTGACCCAGGAAGATCTTTAAACAAAAATTAGAAAACTACCCAGCATCTTGGCAATGTTGTCCATTTCTCATTTCTGTTCATCTATGCATTATTTTCTTTTCTTTGGAAAGTAGGCTTTTTCTTTAGTACTCACACGGTGAAATATGGCCACCCTACCCCTTCTGAGTTGGCAAATTCTGTTTTCTAGTAACCATCACAGTCCAACTAGTGTAGCTCATCATAATGTCAAAATTGCATGGGAGATAATCTGATTAGCCTGGTCTTGGCCAAGGATCAAATTCAATCCAGGCAGTGGGGCTGGGGAGGGGAAAACATAGTATGCCATGACTGATAGAACCCAACTCCTACAGGGGCAAAAATAAGAGAAGGGGGAAAAAAAAAGAAGATAAGAAGCAGACAGAGACTCCAGTAAGTGGCTACATGCAGCATAGTCTAAAAGTATTAAAATGTATGAAACAAAATGAAAATGAGAGAATAGCAGGTAATTAAACCGAGTTCTCAATTAAATTTGAGATGGGCATTCCTGGGAGAAATAGGTCAAAGAGAATGAAAATGTAAATTTGACTCAAGAGAGAAGTTAAGTCGAGATCTTGTCATCAAGGTTTCTGATCAAAGAACATGCATAACAATATGCAAGGAACGTTCATGGCACAGGGAGGAAACAGAAGTCAGGACATTAGGAAGGATTAGAAAAAAAGTTCATTATAGAAATAATGTCAGATGTATTTTCAAGGCAAAATGAAGGCCGATATTAAAAGCCCAAGGGAAAACTTAAAGTCTAAAAGTTAAGAAGTAGACATTGTCGTTAAGTTTTCAACTGGAATTATACAATGCAAATGGAATTTTTTTTAAAAATATGAATCTGGGAAAAGTGTCCTAATAGTGTAGGTAATCTCGTAACACGGGAGTCTAACAGGGTGCAAAATTTCAATGTTGGAAACATCAGGGCAAGAAAAAAAAGTCATCGGAAACTATGTGTAACACAAGCTTGAAATGAAGGTCTGTTTGTTAGGGTCAGGCTACATTTAAGTGACCATATCATTAAATGGTACATTGATAACTGAATTTAGACACAGATGGTTGAAAAATAAATGAAGGAACAAGGAAATCATTGGAATTTTCCAACTTTTTTTTTTTTAAGTAATGGTTTGTAGTGTGTGTGTGTGTGTGTGTGTGTGTGTGAGTTTAAAGGCAGAGCCTCTGTGTAATATACATTCCATAAGCCAAAATGTCTACCAAGTTTACCTGGGATTAGGTTGGTGTAATTATGAGTTACTTTGTATATTATGAGTTACTTTGTATATAATTAAGAGAATTGGTTTATCAGCTGTTTAGTCTCAGAAACACACATCTTAAGATACTGAAATTCTTAGGTTCTCTTCCTTGAAGTTAAATATTTTCTGCTTATTTGCTCTTAACCCAAAACCTTTCAGCAACAATTGGAAGGTAGAGAAGGTGAGACACTAGTCTACTCTCCAAGAAGAAACATGTCTGGAGGTTAACTCCAAACACTCTTGGATGGGAATATACACTTCTTTTATTCAGTCTACTGTGTTACTGTAGTTTATATCCTGTTCTAGTTTGTGCAAATCCTTTGTCCATGACCTTTTTCACAGAAACAACTCTTTCCACTTTAAATGATACCTGACAGGTCCCTCTCCAAAGAAAATCTGTACTACCCTCTCCAGTGAAGTCATTATTTCCTTCCACCATCTCCTGGGGAGAGAAAAATTCTGCCTAGGTCTTATTCCTACTTATAAATAATTGTTCCACTGCTCCAACTCACCATTTTTCCTCTTGTGAAGTCTACGGCATCTGTTAAAATATTCCTTAACCATTTGATTATTATGAAGCACCGGTCTCCAAGACACCTTTTCACCTTCATTGTTTTAGCAATTAGCTCACGTTTTTCTTCTATCCCAAGTCCCTTAATATTATCTAAGTCCCTTAATATTATCTTCAGTAACTTTGAGGGTCAGGGCCATGAGCTGTAACTGAAATGCATAGTTTCTCAACTCAGTTTTGAAACCTTTAGTTCTACTCTAAGTGGTAATATAGTATAGTAGTTAATAGTTTAGACAGTAAGACCAGACTTCCTGGTTTAAAAGTTTATTTGTTTTTTTCTAAATCACTTAAGATATTGGTATAAAATGAACCCTACTTTTTAATGTGTATACTTTAATGAATTTGGATGTTTGCAAAGACCTGTGATACCATCACTAAAATCAAGATCATGGACATATATCCACACCTCCCTGAGTTTCCTGGTACTGTGCGTTTGTGTGTGTGTGAGATATAGAGAGAAGAAGAGAGAGAAAGAAAGGAACACTAAATAGATCTACATTTGTTGAATAGGGATGTTATTGTGAACTGAATAAGTTATTACAGCAGTTTTCAAAGTTATATTTATAGACTCCTGGACATTCCCCAAACTCCTTCATGAGGTCCAAGAGACCCAAATATTTTCTTGATACCGCTAAGATGTTAATTGTTTTTCACCAATGATGGAAAAGTCATGGGGGGTAAAGCTGTTATTACCTCAGGACAAATTAGGCAGAGGCACTAAAATGTACGTGGGGCCATTGTTATTTTCACGAATGTACATGAACATGCATTAAAAAAAAAAAGGGATAGTTTATGACAGTTTCACTGAGGAACATGCTGGAGGAAGCAGTAAAATTTGTTAATTTTATTCAACTCTCAGCAGTCAGCATATATATTTTTAATTATTTTGTGTAATGGAACAGGAAACCATCCTAAAACACTTCAGCTGCCTACCAAAGTTTAGAGGTTGTCTTATACTTATGCAATTATTTGAGTGATGAGCTGAACTTTGCTCAGGGAACACTATTTTTACTGAAAGAACAATTGACAGACAACTATGGTTTTTCAGACTTTGGTATTTGGAATTCATTCTTTCTCTCTTTCTTTCTTTATTTTTGGTTAATGAACAAAGTAAGTCCATCAGCTTAAGGAATTAAATTGGCAGTATTTCTGTCAGTAATAACATTTGAGCTTTCATGAGAAAACTGGAATTCTGGAAACCTTATATTGGTCACTGTGAGTTTGCAACTTAAGGATAGTTGAGACACATTGATTTTCATGGCAACATTAACAACGTTTTTATATTATGGAATAAAATGTGTCAATATTTAGAAGGCTTGTGAAACTCTGTGAACCCATATTTTTCAAATGATCAATGCAAGATGCTACAAAACTCTGCAAAAGTAAAAGATACAGGGGCACCTGGGTGGCTCATCTAGGTAAGCATCTGCCTTCAGCTCAAATCATGATCTCAGGGTCCTGGGATCGAGTTCTGCATGGAGATCCATGCTCATCAGAGAGCCTGCTTCTCCCTCTACTTGCTACTACCCCTGCTTGTGTACTTTCTCTCTCATGCTCTTTCTCTCCCCCAGCGAGAGAGGGAACACAAGCAGGGGTAGTGGGAAAAGAAGAATCAGGCTTCCTGCTGAGCAGGGAGCCGGGACAGATGTGGGTCTCCATCCTAGGACCCTAGGATCATGACCTGAGCTGAAGGCAGATGCTTAACAACTAAACTACCCAGGCACCCTTCAAATAAATAAAATATTAAAAAAAAAAAAAAAGAAAGAAAGAAAGTAAAAGATACATTCCAAGGGCAGGATAGATAATGGATTTTAACATTACAGAACACAGAATGTTCATTGATGCATTTCAGATTTTTTTGTTTTAAATAACTTTTAAAAAAATCACCACTTACTCTATTTGTGTGTGTGGTGTAAGGAAATGGTCCAATTTCATTTTTCTGCATGTGGCTGTCCAATTTTCCCAGCACCATTTATTGAAAAGGCTGTCTTTTTTCCATTGGACATTCTTTCCTGCTTTGTCGAAGATTAGTTGACCATAGATTTGAGGGTCTATTTCTGGGCTCTCTATTCTGTTCCATTGATCTATGTGTCTGTTTTTGTGCCAGTACCATGCTGTCTTGATGATGACAGCTTTGTAATAGAGCTTGAAGTCCGGAATTGTGATGCCACCAACGTTGGCTTTCTTTTTCAATATCCCTTTGGCTATTCGAGGTCTTTTCTGGTTCCATATAAATTTTAGAATTATTTGTTCCATTTCTTTGAAAAAGATGGATGGTACTTTGATAGGAATTGCATTAAATGTGTAGATTGCTTTAGGTAGCATAGACATTTTCACAATATTTATTCTTCCAATCCAGGAGCATGGAACATTTTTCCATTTCTTTGTGTCTTCCTCAATTTCTTTCATGAGTACTTTATAGTTTTCTGAGTATAGATTCTGTGTCTCTTTGGTTAGGTTTATTCCTAGGTATCTTATGGTTTTGGATGCAATTGTAAATGGGATTGACTCCTTAATATCTCTTTCTTCTGTCTTGCTGTTGGTGTAGAGAAATGCAACTGATTTCTGTGCATTGATTTTATATCCTGACACTTTACTGAATTCCTGTATAAGTTCTAGCAGTTTTGGAGTGGAGTCTTTTGGGTTTTCCACATATAGTATCATATCATCTGCGAAGAGTGATAATTTGACTTCTTCTTTGCCGATTTGGATGCCTTTAATTTCCTTTTGTTGTCTGATTGCTGAGGCTAGGACCTCTAGTACGATGTTGAATAGCAGTGGTGATAATGGACATCCCTGCCGTGTTCCTGACCTTAGCGGAAAAGCTTTCAGTTTTTCTCCATTGAGAATGATATTTGCGGTGGGTTTTTCATAGATGGCTTTGATGATATTGAGGTATGTGCCCTCTATCCCTACACTTTGAAGAGTTTTGATCAGGAAGGGATGTTGTACTTTGTCAAATGCTTTTTCAGCATCTATTGAGAGTATCATATGGTTCTTGTTCTTTCTTTTATTGATGTGTTGTATCACATTGACTGATTTGCGGATGTTGAACCAACCTTGCAGCCCTGGAATAAATCCCACTTGGTCGTGGTGAATAATCTTTTTAATGTACTGTTGAATCCTATTGGCTAGTATTTTGTTGAGTATTTTCGCATCTGTGTTCATCAAGGATATCGGTCTATAGCTCTCTTTTTTGGTGGGATCCTTGTCTGGTTTTGGGATCAAGGTGATGCTGGCCTCATAAAATGAGTTTGGAAGTTTTCCTTCCATTTCTATTTTTTGGAACAGTTTCAGGAGAATAGGAATTAGTTCTTCTTTAAATGTTTGGTAGAATTCCCCCGGGAAGCCGTCTGGCCCTGGGCTTTTGTTTTTTTGGAGATTTTTAATGACTGTTTCAATCTTAAAATGGATGAAGGACCTCAATGTACGAAAGGAATCCATCAAAATCCTTGAGGAGAACACGGGCAGCAACCTCTTCGACCTCTGCCGCAGCAACATCTTCCTAGGAACAACGCAAAAGGCAAGGGAAGCAAGGGAAAAAATGAACTACTGGGATTTCATCAAGATCAAAAGCTTTTGCACAGCAAAGGAAACAGTTAACAAAATCAAAAGACAACTGACAGAATGGGAGAAGATATTTGCAAACGACATATCAGATAAAGGACTAGTGTCCAGAATCTATAAAGAACTTAGCAAACTCAACACCCAAAGAACAAATAATCCAATCAAGAAATGGGCAGAAGACATGAACAGACATTTCTGCAAAGAAGACATCCAGATGGCCAACAGACACATGAAAAAGTGCTCCATATCACTCGGCATCAGGGAAATACAAATCAAAACCACAATGAGATATCACCTCACACCAGTCAGAATGGCTAAAATCAACAAGTCAGGAAATGACAGATGCTGGCGAGGATGCGGAGAAAGGGGAACCCTCCTACACTGTTGGTGGGAATGCAAGCTGGTGCAGCCACTCTGGAAAACAGCATGGAGGTTCCTCAAAATGTTGAAAATAGAACTGCCCTATGACCCAGCAATTGCACTATTGGGTATTTACCCTAAAGATACAAATGTAGTGATCCAAAGGGACACATGCACCCGAATGTTTATAGCAGCAATGTCCACAATAGCCAAACTATGGAAAGAACCTAGATGTCCATCAACAGATGAATGGATCAAGAAGATGTGGTATATATACACAATGGAATACTATGCAGCCATCAAAAGAAATGAAATCTTGCCATTTGCAACAACATGGATGGAACTAGA